>NC_044565.1:10100899-10166909 GCF_007565055.1 Rhinopithecus roxellana
AGAAAGAAAGAAAGAAAGAAAGAAAGAAAGAAAGAAAGAAAGAAAGAAAGAAGGAAAGAAAGAAAGAAAGATCCAGCCAGGTGGAGAAAAGTACCATTTCTGTTGATTGGAAGAAATAATTGGCACTCTTTCTCTTGTCCGTGGTCTTTTACTTCTGGCCTAGAGCTTGCATTTTATTTGAACTTTATTAACACAAGAAATCTAGCACAGCCACAAGATTCTCCCAATTCAGCGTGTTTAATTTTAAAAGTTTGCAATTTGAGTAAGTGGCTTTGTAGAACATGGTAGGGTTTCTTCTCAGCAAGGTAAGTGTTGAGGTTATCTGCAGAAGTAAAGGCTGAGAAAGAGGACAAAATGTGAGAAATACCTGGAGAAGACAATGGTACCAGGTGCTAGACTCATGGAATGTCACAGAAGATGAAACAAAGTAAATTGAGAATAGTCAAAAAATAAAGCACAGTGAGTATTCTGGATAGCCATGTAGCAATTTGCATGAAACCTAAAGATAAGCATATACAAATACACACACACACACATAAACACACACACAAGTGCGATTGTGTATCTAGGAGGGTGTTCATCATGACACTGTATACAATAGCAAATCAGTAGATAATATGTCCATCAGCAGATAAGATCAAAATCAGTAGATAATATGTCAATCAGCAGATAACATAATGACAAAACGGATAATAAATTACAGAATAGCCATACATGGAATTATATTACATACAAGCTAAAGTGATCTAGTCTTACATTTAGTGAAATGGATAATTATCCAGAATATATTGTTGAATAAAAACTACAGGTTTCAAAATAATAAGAAAAGATAAAATGAAATATGCAAAATTCAAATATGTCACTGAGTTTATTCCTTCTGATAATCTATAAAAGAGACATCAGTTTTATTTAATCCAAAATCTCTTGGTATCTTCTTAGTACCATCTAAAAATGAGTTAAGATAGGAGGTTGACAGTTTGGGGAAGAGAGAACTGATTTTGAATACTTGCTATCTTTCTGAAGCTGTGCTAGATACTTGGAATGGACTAAATTGTGTCCCACTCCATGTTCACATGTCAAATCCCTAAACCCCAATATGGCTATATTTGCAGATAGCATTTAAGGTAATTTTGGTCAGATACAATCACAAGGATGGGGACCTAATAGGATAGGATTAATGTCTTTGTAAGAATAGATACCAGAGAGAGCTAGCCCTGTCTCTCTCTCTTTCTCCCTGAATTTCTCTCTCCTTCTCCTTCTCCTCCTCCTCCTCCTCCTCCTCCTCCTCCTCCTCCTCCTCCTCATTCTTCTCTCTCTGCCATGCAAGGACACAGATAGAAGGTGGCCATCTCTAATCCAGAAAGAGAGCTGGCACCTTAATCTTAGACTTCCCAATCTTCAGGACTATGAGAGAGAAATTTATGTTGTTTAAGCTGCCCCATGTGTAGAGCTTTGTTACGGCAGACCAAGCAGACTAAGACAGTACTTTCTATACTTTACGTCTTACCATTCCACAAACAACACTGAAAATAATATATTATTATTCTCGTTTTATAGATGAGGCCATCCTGCTGTATCTAAGATAAAGATTGACAGACTTATCCAAGGTCACATTGCTAACAAAGATTGAAGGTGAATTATTTGTATTTCATAGCACATTATAATTACTAATTTGAGCAAATTCTTCCTTTTATTTTCTGTTAACCCTCATACTCATTCCTGTTTCACCCTATTCAAAGACATCTATACTAATGTGTTTGTCGTGAGGGATCAAACACATGTCCTTGAAAAATAGTTTTATTTTGTATATGTATTTTTAATTTACGTGAATGGCCTTGTGTTAATTCTATTATCTTTTGACCTACCCTCAGCTGATGGCAATTTCCTCAGCAAAGTCTCTTCCAACATTTCCATCCTCCATGCCTTTAAATTGTTTTATAGACTCCTTATTATCCTATGTACTTATTTGATTTGCACTATATTTGACTTACATTGCTTTTCCTTTTAGCCAAACTGTAAGATTCTAGGGGAGAGGGACTGTAGTATGATTTTCTGAGCACCAAACTATTTTTCTCATATTTCTTAATGCATTCATATTAAATAAATGGATGAAAACACCCACAGAAACTAAGCAGCCAGTTTATGTTTCCAAATTTTTTCAACTGCAACATTTCTCCTGTGAATGAGAAATTGGCCCACATACCTCATGAAAACATTTATATTCTGCACATCTTCTAGGTAAAATCCAAAATGTGGCTCAATACTGCAAAACCATTGATGTCTTTGGTGGCCACCTGCTTGCAAATAGATGTCTCAAAAAGGAGGTCAGCTCTGAGAGCTCACTCAAGAAAGATCCACCAGATTTTGACTAGTGAGGGAATACTGCCAAGTAGCCTAGGGGAAAGCTTTTGGGGATGAATCAAAGGAAATTTGAAGTAGAAAGAGATGAAAATGTGACAAAGAGATAAAGCAGATAGGTGGTGACATATGGGTGGCTGCAGAATGCAGGCAATATTGTGGACCTTAATATTCTACCACCTTTATGAGTGAAAACAAAGGTGATTGAACTAGAGGATTCTGACTAGAAGCCACTGTTCAACCCAGTGTGATACTGACCAGACAAGGGCATTGTCCCTACTCAGAAATGCTCCAACAGTGCTACGGAGAAGGATTAGAAGAGCCAAAATGTTTTTGTTAAATTCTTGCACTGAAGCCAGAGTTGCTCAGGAAATAACAGCTCAGTTTGTTAGCTCTGATCTCTAATTCCATCCCAAATTCAGAATGTTAATTTTTTCTTTTCATTTCCATTGTTCATTTGTTGTGTACCTCTTAGGATGTCCCTTTCCATCTGGGCCTCAATGACCTTCCCTGGGAAATGGGGTCCTTATACTTAACCATACCCCTGCTTCTGAAGACAAACTGGGAAAATTAGACGGAAATTCTAAAAGAAAACTTCATCTTTTAGTTCCTTAGAGAACTAGCATTACAGTTGATTACCTAGGTGATGATTCAAGCTATTCAACCCTTGTCATTCTGAATGTACTTCTCTTCCAACTTGCCTTGGAAAGAAAATCAGCCGGTTAAAGCATCAGCTGGAACCCTCTCAGCTCTCAGGGACTGCAGAGTGAACTATGGCTCTCAGCATAGAAAATGTTCTTCCAGTGCTCCAATAAATAGCATTCAGTTTTTAGCCCCAGGGAATTCAGTGTAGCCCTGGTTACTCCTCACTCCCACAGCCAACACTGCTTCCTTGGGTAGAAGAAATGATTTATGGAGGTGAGCAGCCATTCCAAACTTTAATTAAGCACATAAAGAACCATCAATTTTTTAAAGGGCACCAACCCAGAAAGATAAGAGCTGAACTCCTATAGAACACTAATTACCTTTCCAACATTTTATCTGGTCTCCTTGTTTTAAGTCTTTAAGATGAACTGAACAACAGCCAATCAACCACCCCCACAGGTGAGCTCTACCCACAAAAGCCCTGGGTATCTGAAGTATTGCTCCAGGGGCTTGCAAACTTCCCCCTCAATCCTGTTACTAATAACTCTGTCTCTCTGTTTCTTGTCTTTGCAATACAATATCTTGGCTGCCACGGCAATAGAAACCATGGAAATGCACACGTAAATAATTTTCTTTTTGAATAAGTATGTGAGAAATAAAAATAAATACAGATGACACATAAACCAGCCAGATCCTCCCTAGTGTCCAAGTCACTGCTGTGGGAGGAGACTACTCACAAATAATGTAGCCAAAGCACTTGACAAATTAGTGAGTCTTTTTGTGCATTCACTTCCTTAGGAGAAAGGTTGAAATTAGGGGCAAAAAACAGGGACCAGAAGGCACACATCTGAGTAAATGGGAGCTTAAGTTTGAGGGGACAAGCTGTTCACATTCTGTAATGGGAAATACTTTCTTCAACGTATGACTCCTGGGAGGAAACGAAAGAAAGGAAGAACAGGGGAAGTGGATGCCTGGCAATTTGGGGTCCAAATACCAAATAAGTCATGATTATCAGTTATACCACAGCAGGATAGGCCCAGGTGTGAGGAAGGAGATAAGAAATAACTTTATATGTCAGAAGAAGGAAGGGTTCCTGGGCATATCATCTCTACATTTTTCTTCTGGATATGTCTGAGACCGACGTATACCTGACAGTCTCCTGGGATAGTCTCATTTGTTATGACACCTGTACTTTGCTTTAAAATACTTTAGCATAGACAAAATAAATAATGCAAATTTTAGTTACCTTAAGATTTAACTTTCTAGCCCGTCATTGCTTTAATCAAGAATTCACAGGCTGGAGCAAGATGGCCGAATAGGAACAGCTCCAGTCTACAACTCCCAGCGTGAGCGACACAGAAGACTGGTGATTTCTGCATTTTCAACTCAGGTACTGGGGTCATCTCACTAGGGAGTGCCGGACAATCGGTGCTGGTCAGCTGCTGCAGCCTGACCAGCGAGAGCTGAAGCAGGGCGAGGCATCGCCTCACCTGGAAGCGCAAGGGGGAAGGGGATCCGTTTTCCTAGCCGGGGGAACTGAGACACACAACACCTGGAAAATCGGGTAACTCCCACCCCAATACTGCGCTGTAAGCATACAGGCACACCAGGAGAATATATCCCACACCTGGCCGGGAGGGTCCCACGCCCACGAAGCCTCCCTCACTGCTAACACAGCAGTCTGCCGCGATCTATCCGCAAGGCAGCAGCGAGGCTGGGGGAGGGGCGCCCGCCATTGTTGAGGCTTAAGTAGGTAAACAAAGCCCCTGGGAAGCTCGAACTGGGTGGAGCTCACAGCAGCTCAAGGAAACCTGCCTGTCTCTGTAGTCTCCACCTCTGGGGACAGCGCACAGCTGAAGACCAACAGGGGAAGTAGCGGGAGCCGGTGCAGACGCGAACGACTCTGTCTGACAGCTTTGGGGAGAGCCGTGGATCTCCCAATGCGGAGGTTGAGATCTGAGAACGGACAGACTGCCTGCTCAGGTGTGTCTCTGACCCCTGAGTAGCCTAGCTGGGAGAAATCCCCCACTAGGGGCAGTCTGACACCCCACACCTCACAGGGTGGAGTACACCCCTGAGAGGAAACTTCCAAAGGAAGAATCAGACAGGTACACTCGCTGTTCAGCAATATTCTATCTTCGGCAACCTCTGCTGCTGATACCCAGGCAAACAGGGTCTGAAGTGGACCTCAAGCAATCTCCAACAGACCAACAGACAGTCCTTCTGACTGTCAGAAGGAAAACTATCAAACAGGAAGGACACCTATACCAAAACCCCATCAGTACGTCACCACCATCAAAGACCAGAGACAGATAAAACCACAAAGATGGGGAAGAAGCAGGGCAGAAAAGCTGGAAATTCAAAAAATAAGAGCGCATCTCCCCCTGCAAAGGAGCGCAGCCCATCGCCAGCAACGGATCAAAGCTGGTCAGAGAATGACTTTGACGAGATGAGAGAAGAAGGCTTCAGTCCATCAAACTTATCAGAGCTAAAGGAGGAATTACGTACCCAGCGCAAAGAAACTAAAAATCTTGAAAAAAGAGTGGAAGAATTGACAGCTAGACTAATTAATGCAGAGAAGATCATAAAGGAAATGACAGAGATGAAAACCATGACACGAGAAATACGTGACAAATGCACAAGCTTCAGTAACCGACTCGATCAACTGGAAGAAAGAGTATCAGCGATTGAAGATCAAATGAATGAAATGAAGCGAGAAGAGAAACCAAAAGAAAAAAGAAGAAAAAGAAATGAGCAAAGCCTGCAAGAAGTATGGGATTACGTAAAAAGACCAAATCTACGTCTGATTGGGGTGCCTGAAAGTGAGGGGGAAAATGGAACCAAGTTGGGAAACACTCTTCAGGATATCATCCAGGAGAACTTCCCCAACCTAGTAGGGCAGGACAACATTCAAATTCAGGAAATACAGAGAACGCCACAAAGATACTCCTGCAGAAGAGCAACTCCAAGACACATCACTGCCAGATTCACCAAAGTTGAAATGAAGGAAAAAATCTTAAGGGCAGCCAGAGAGAAAGGTCGGGTTACCCACAAAGGGAAGCCCATCAGACTAACAGCAGATCTCTCGGCAGAAACTCTACAAGCCAGAAGAGAGTGGGGGCCAATATTCAACGTTCTTAAAGAAAAGAATTTTAAACCCAGAATTTCATATCCAGCCAAACTAAGTTTCATCAGTGAAGGAGAAATAAAATCCTTTACAGATAAGCAAATGCTTAGAGATTTTGTCACCACCAGGCCTGCCTTACAAGAGACCCTGAAGGAAGCCCTAAACATGGAAAGGAACAACCGGTACCAGCCATCGCAAAAACATGCCAAAATGTAAAGACCATCGAGGCTAGGAAGAAACTGCATTAACTAACGAGCAAAATAACCAGTTAATATCATAATGGCAGGATCAAGTTCACACATAACAATATTAACCTTAAATGTAAATGGACTAAATGCTCCAATTAAAAGACACAGACTGGCAAACTGGATAAAGAGTCAAGACCCATCAGTCTGCTGTATTCAGGAGACCCATCTCACATGCAGAGACATACATAGGCTCAAAATAAAGGGATGGAGGAAGATCTACCAAGGAAATGGAGAACAAAAAAAAGCAGGGGTTGCAATCCTTGTCTCTGATAAAACAGACTTTAAACCATCAAAGATCAAAAGAGACAAAGAAGGCCATTACATAATGGTAAAGGGATCAATTCAACAGGAAGAGCTAACTCTCCTAAATATATATGCACCCAATACAGGAGCACCCAGATTCATCAAGCAAGTCCTTAGGGACTTACAAAGAGACTTAGACTCCCATACAATAATAATGGGAGACTTCAACACTCCGCTGTCAACATTAGACAGATCAACGAGACAGAAAGTTAACAAGGATATCCAGGAATTGAACTCATCTCTGCACCAAGCGGACCTAATAGACATCTATAGAACTCTCCACCCCAAATCAACAGAATATACATTCTTCTCAGCACCACATCACACTTATTCCAAAATTGACCACATAATTGGAAGTAAAGCACTCCTCAGCAAATGTAAAAGAACAGAAATTATAACAAACTGTCTCTCAGACCACAGTGCAATCAAACTAGAACTCAGGACTAAGAAACTCAATCAAAACCGCTCAACTACATGGAAACTGAACAACCTGCTCCTGAATGACTACTGGGTACATAACGAAATGAAAGCGGAAATAAAGATGTTCTTTGAAACCAATGAGAACAAAGATACAACATACCAGAATCTCTGGGACACATTTAAAGCAGTGTGTAGAGGGAAATTTATAGCACTAAACGCCCACAAGAGAAAGCAGGAAAGATCTAAAATTGACACTCTAACATCACAATTAAAAGAACTAGAGAGGCAAGAGCAAACACATTCAAAAGCTAGCAGAAGGCAAGAAATAACTAAGATCAGAGCCGAACTGAAGGAGACAGAGACACAAAACCCTCCAAAAAATCAATGAATCCAGGAGTTGGTTTTTTGAAAAGATCAACAAAATTGACAGACCGCTAGCAAGGCTAATAAAGAAGAAAAGAGAGAGGAATCAAATAGATGCAATAAAAAATGATAAAGGGGATATCACCACTGACCCCACAGAAATACAAACTACCATCAGAGAATACTATAAACGCCTCTACGCAAATCAACTAGAAAATCTAGAAGAAATGGATAATTTCCTGGACACTTACACTCGCCCAAGGCTAAACCAGGAAGAAGTTGAATCCCTGAATAGACCAATAGCAGGCTCTGAAATTGAGGCAACAATTAATAGCCTACCCACCAAAAAAAGTCCAGGACCAGATGGATTCACAGCTGAATTCTACCAGAGGTACAAGGAGGAGCTGGTACCATTCCTTCTGAAACTATTCCAATCAATAGAAAAAGAGGGAATCCTCCCGAACTCATTTTATGAGGCCAACATCATCCTGATACCAAAGCCTGGCAGAGACACAACAAAAAAAGAGAATTTTAGACCAATATCCCTGATGAACATTGATGCAAAAATTCTCAACAAAATACTGGCAAACCGGATTCAGCAGCACATCAAAAAGCTTATCTACCATGATCAAGTGGGCTTCATCCCTGGGATGCAAGGCTTGTTCAACATTAGCAAATCAATAAACGTAATCCAGCATATAAACAGAACCAAAGACAAGAACCACATGATTGTCTCAATAGATGCAGAAAAGGCTTTTGACAAAATTCAACAGCCCTTCATGCTAAAAACGCTCAAGAAATTAGGTATTGATGGAACGTACCTCAAAATAATAAGAGCTATTTATGACAAACCCACAGCTAATATCATACTGAATGGGCAAAAACTGGAAAAATTCCCTTTGAAAACTGGCCCAAGACAGGGATGCCCTCTCTCACCACTCCTATTCAACATAGTGTTGGACGTTCTGGCTAGGGCAATCAGGCAAGAGAAAGAAATCAAGGGTATCCAGTTAGGAAAAGAAGAAGTCAAATTGTCCCTGTTTGCAGATGACATGATTGTATATTTAGAAAACCCCATCGTCTCAGCCCAAAATCTCCTTAAGCTGATAAGCAACTTCAGCAAAGTCTCAGGATACAAAATTAATGTGCAAAAATCACAAGCATTCTTTTACACCAGTAACAGACAAGCAGAGAGCCAAATCAGGAATGAATTTCCATTCACAATTGCTTCAAAGAGAATAAAATACCTAGGAATCCAGCTTACAAGGGATGTAAAGGACCTCTTCAAGGAGAACTACAAACCACTGCTCAGTGAAATCAAAGAGGACACAAACAAATGGAAGAACATACCATGCTCATGGATAGGAAGAATCAATATCGTGAAAATGGCCATACTCCCCAAGGTTATTTATAGATTCAATGCCATCCCCATCAAGCTACCAATGAGTTTCTTCACAGAATTGGAAAAAACTGCTTTAAAGTTCATATGGAACCAAAAAAGAGCCCGCATTGCCAAGACAATCCTAAGTCAAAAGGACAAAGCTGGAGGCGTCACGCTACCTGACTTCAAACTATACTACAAGGCTACAGTAACCAAAACAGCATGGTACTGGTACCAAAACAGAGATATAGATCAATGGAACAGAACAGAGTCCTCAGAAATAATACCGCACATCTACAGCCATCTGATCTTTGACAAACCTGAGAGAAACAAGAAATGGGGAAAGGATTCCCTATTTAATAAATGGTGCTGGGAAAATTGGCTAGCCATAAGTAGAAAGCTGAAACTGGATCCTTTCCTTACTCCTTATACGAAGATTAATTCAAGATGGATTAGAGACATAAATGTTAGACCTAATACCATAAAAACCCTAGAAGAAAATCTAGGTAGTACCATTCAGGACATAGGCATGGGCAAGGACTTCATGTCTAAAACACCAAAAGCAACGGCAGTAAAAGCAAAAATTGACAAATGGGATCTAATTAAACTAAAGAGCTTTTGCACAGCAAAAGAAACTACCATCAGAGTGAACAGACAACCTACAGAATGGGAGAAAATTTTTGCAACCTACTCATCTGACAAAGGGCTAATATCCAGAATCTACAAAGAACTCAAACAAATATATGAGAAAAAAACAAACAACCCCATCAAAAAGTGGGGAAAGGATATGAACAGACATTTCTCAAAAGAAGATATTCATACAGCCAACAGACACATGAAAAAATGCTCATCATCACTCGCCATCAGAGAAATGCAAATCAAAACCACAATGAGATACCATCTCACACCAGTTTGAAAGGCAATCATTAAGAAGTCAGGAAACAACAGGTGTTGGAGAGGATGTGGAGAAATAGGAACACTTTTACACTGTTGGTGGGATTGTAAACTAGTTCAACCATTATGGAAAACAGTATGGCAATTCCTCAAGGATCTAGAACTAGATGTACCATATGACCCAGCCATCCCACTAATTGGTATATACCCAAAGGATTATAAATTATTCTACTACAAAGACACATGTACACGTATGTTTATTGCGGCACTATTCACAGTAGCAAAGACTTGGAATCAACCCAAATGTCCACCTGTGACAGACTGGATTAAGAAAATGTGGCACATATACACCATGGAATACTATGCAGCCATAAAAAAGGATGAGTTTGCGTCCTTTGTAGGGACATGGATGCAGTTGGAAACCATCATTCTTAGCAAACTATCACAAGAAGAGAAAACCAAACACCGCATGTTCTCACTCATAGGTGGGAACTGAACAATGAGATCACTTGGACTCGGGAAGGGGAACATCACGCACTGGGGCCTATCATGGGGGGCGGGAGGGGAGAGGAGGGAGGGATTGCATTGGGGAGTTATACATGATATAAATGATGAATTGATGGGTGCTGACGAGTTGATGGGTGCAGCACACCAACATGGCATAAGTATACATATGTAACAAACCTGCACGTTATGCACATGTACCCTAGAACTTAAAGTATAATAAAAAAATAAAAATAAATAAAAATAAAAATAAAAATAAAATAAAAAAGAATTCACGGTTTAGGGTGGTTACCTGTGTCATAGTGAAATGAGAAAAGTTCCCTTATCCCCCTCACAGAGCGTGTGAGGGGGGAGTGGCTCATTTCTTCAGTGCCTCACTGCTCAAACCTCTCAGGTGAGCATGCAGACGGGCAGGTCGTGGGGTTCTGACCCCATGGCAGCATCTAGGGGTGAATGTTTGCAGCTTCTGAAGCCCCAGTGGGCATGTATTACAGGATGCTCTTTTAGTTTTGACATCCAGTAGGCAGCTAGTGTTAGTCAGCTTAATTAGATCCCCTGCCTTATCACAAGGACAGGGAGCTTTCCGTATCCTCGGGTTTCTTGCCTTGGTGTACTAGAAGAATTGGATCACACATGGGCCTGCAGAATGATTGCAAGGTTTTATTGAGTAGAAGTAGCTCTCAGCAGATGGAGGAGCCAGAAGGGAGATGGAGTGGGAAGGTGGTTTCTTCCTGAGTTGGTCCTCCCTGGCCAAACTCCACATCGTTCCTTCGGTCGATGGCCTGCTGGACTGCCAGGGCCTATTGGTGTACTCTTACACTGGTGCGTTCCTCTCAATGTCCAGCCACTTGTGCGTTCTTCTGCTGGTGTGTTCCTCTCGATGTTTTTGAGTCGCTCATGTCTCTGTGTGCCAGGGTCTTGGGGTTTTCATAGGCACGGGACAGGGGCATCGTGGGCCAGGGTGGTCTTGGGAAATGAAACATTTGAGCACAAAGGCAGGAGTGCCTGACCTCACCTAGGTCCGTGGACACAGGCCCGGAGGTGGAGCCCTCGCCAGGGACCAATTGCTTTCCTTCCCAGCACTTCTGTGCCCCGCTCTCGTATCAATGTCTAAAAGGACCACACTCCAGGGCACTTACTCTAAGGGCTTCTGCGCTCTGTATTTGATTAGTAACCAATGCTCTATTAATCAACATACCCAATGTCAGGGGTTTTAATAGTGATAAATGGTAGTAGTCAGCCAGTCCAGAGAATGTTAAACATGGATTTCTTTGCTTTGATTTTTTTTTTTTTTGAGACGGAGTCTCGCTCTGTCGCCCAGGCTGGAGTGCAGTGGCCGGATCTCAGCTCACTGCAAGCTCCGCCTCCCGGGTTTACGCCATTCTCCCGCCTCAGCCTCCCGAGTAGCTGGGACTACAGGCGCCCGCCACCTCGCCCGGCTAGTTTTTTGTATTTTTTAGTAGAGACGAGGTTTCACTATGTTCGCCAGGATGGTCTCAATCTCCTGACCTCGTGATCCGCCCGTCTCGGCCTCCCAAAGTGCTGGGATTACAGGCTTGAGCCACCGCGCCCGGCCTGCTTTGATTTTTAAAAGACTTTATGTCTGGGTTACAGTAACACAAATTAAGAGCCTACGGTATAAACTTTAAGGATTCTCTCACTCTTAGGGTGATGCAAGTGCACAGAGGGCACCTGAGTATGTAGCCCTCTAAATGTTCCTCGCTTGCTTTAGTCCCAATCTGCTTGGCCATTTGTTTAGAAGCCTATCCGATGATCTGATGCTGACTATAAGCCACCCAAGCCCATCTCTGGAAAGTTGCTATGCCTTGCAGAATTGAACTGTTCCTGTAACGTACACTCAGAGTATTTGAAAGACCTGGTTCTAGAACCTCAGTAAGCATGGAAGGCAGCTTGTATGAAGTGTTTTGTGCCTGTCTGCATGCATACCTGTATGTAGTAAGTTTTGGTCTGAGACATCATTTTTTAATAACCAAATGACAAGGTGATATGGTTTGGATGTTTATCCTCTCCAGATCTCATACTGAAATGTGATCCTGAATGTTGAAGGAGACCTGGTGGGGGATGTTTGGATCATGGGAGCAAATCCCTCTTGAATAGCTTGGTGGTCTCCCCATGGTAATAAGTTCTCACTCTATTCATTCACACAAGAGTTGGTTGTTTAAAGGAGCCTGGCACCTTCTCTCTCTCTCTCTCTTGCTCCCTCTCTTGCCATCTGACACACCTGCTCCCCATTCGCCTTTTGCCATGAGAAGAAGCTTCCTGAGACCGTGCTAGAAGTCAAGAGTCTTATGCTTGTACAGTCTGCAGAACTGTGAACCAAATAAACTTCTCTTCTTCACAAATTATCCAGTTTCATGTATTCCCTTATACCAATGCAATATGGACTACTACATGAGCTTGCAGGGGAATAGTTAATCCTTGCCTAACTCAAACATTTTTGCTAGCTACCTTTGCTTTCCATAAAAACCCTAAAAGTTGGGGTTTATTAAAATAACTTCAGGCCTGGTGCGGTGACTCACACCTGTAATCCCAGCACTTTGGGAGGCTGAGGCAGGTGGATTTCTTGAGCTCAGGAGTTTAAGACCAGCCTGGGCAACATGGTGAAATCCAATCTCTACTAAAAATTCAACAATTGCGTTCAATATAGTAGTTAGGAGTGAGGGCTCTAGAGCTTAACTCCATAAATTCTGATTGCATTGCTTACTAGCTGGAGAACTTTGACCAAGATAATTAGCCTTTCTGAGCTTATAGTTCCCTTTCTGTGATATAGGGAGGTGTAATACTTATTTCAGAGGTTTATAAGAACTGAGATGCTATGGCAGGCATATGGGTGTGCTCCTATGGTCACAGCTAACCAGGAGGATGAGGTGGGAGGAGCACCTAAACCCAGAAGGCAGAGGTTGCAGTGAGGCGAGATTGCACCACTGCACTCCAGCCTGGGTGGCAGAGCGAGACCCCATCTCAAACAAAAACAAAAACAAAAACTTTAGCCCCCATCCCTCACATTTGTTGCCATCACTTGGACATTTCAGCAACAGAGAGTAGACAGATGAAAATCTGTTGGATGGGGTTCACTTCAGCTCTACCAAGCTCCTGACCTGGAATTAAAATTGGGAGGGCTGACTGATTAAATGGGCTGTTCATGTTGAAATTTCTCAACAACAAACAATTAGGGAAAACTTAAAGTGAAACCAAAGTGGCTGCTTGGTATGGAGAACTAGTGAACATTTTCGGACTCTGAATTTATGAAAAACATTTGACATTCTCTGGCCTCAGAAACAATTCTACTTAGTAGGGAATACAATTTTTGATGAGTTCTATTATATTGGCAGCTACAGAGATTTGGGCCTTCCTAAAGCCAAACCAATTACAGAGAAGGGCTCAGGCATTGAAAGGTTACATTCATCCTCCTTTCAGTCTTAGGAGGATTTCACTGAACTGTGCCTTCTACATGAAAATGCTGATCTCTGGTGTGTTCTCATGTTCTCAACTAATTTCCCTGTTACTGAAATTGGGATCCAGAAATGGGACAGTTTCTCATCAACTGGGGGTCAGCCTATGATGAAAGCAGGTCATCAATATACAGAAGGAGTTGGGGGATACCTGAAGCCATTAGACTGGATAATTATCAACTTGAATAGCTGATAATGTTTACTGAGAATTTAGGAGGGCACTACATCTCTGAGCACCTTACACATAGCATCTCAGTTCTTATAAACCTCTGAAATGGGTATTACATCTCCCTATATCACAGAAAAGGAAATATAAGCACAGAGAAGCTAATTATCTTGGTCAAAGTTCTCCAGCTGGTGAGCAATGCAATCAGAATTTGTGGAGTTAAGCTCTAGAGCCCTCACTCCTAAATACTGTATTGGAGGTAATGCCACACTGTCACCCTTAGTAAACAGGAACACTAAGGAGTTAAAAGGAGAACTCAGTTGCTGAATACTTTTCTTTTTCTTTTTTTGAGACGGAGTCTTGCTCTATCACCTAGGCTGGAGTGCAGTGGTGGCAATCTAAGCTCACTGCAATCTCTGCCTCCTAGGTTCAAGCAGTTCTCCTGCCTCAGCCTCCTGAGTAGCCGGGATTACAGGCGCCCATCAGCATGTCTGGCTAATTTTTGTATTTTTAGTAGAGGCAGGGTTTTGCATGTTGACCAGGATGGTCTCGAACTGCTGACCTCAAGTGATCCACCTGCCTCGGCCTCCCAAATTGCTGGGATTATAGGCGTGAGCCACTGCACCTGGCCTGGTTGCTGAATTCTAACCAATCCAACTTATTAGCCCACCGTTCGTCACATGCATCCACAGGAAACTGGAAAGTGAATACAATTTCCATTTTTATTAACAAACCACATCTTTTGTTGTCTTCATCATTAAATCTATATTTACCTGTGAAAATTATTCTAGGTGCTCACAGAAACAAAACAAAATAAAACAATCCCCAAAGAAAAAAGATAACATTCTTGCTTTCCCTGGCTCTGTGAGAAATCATCCTCTCCAGCTCAGCTGTGTGAGACTGAGGAGGTGGAATCTATAGTTCACCCTCTTGAATCACAAAGACAATAATGACAAATCATTGAGAGGCTAAGGCCCAATTTGGAAGAAAATAGATTCTCTCAGACTTGTAGATATTAGACTCTATCCTTGGAAAATGTGATTTGGTTCACATACCCTAAAATTCCATTATGAAACAAACAAAAAGCCATCAACTGGTATCTTGACATGTCAGATATAATGCCTACAGTAGAAAAAAAGTGACTATCAAATAAGTGAATTGTTTTCTTTTTTCTGTTTCGATTTTGAGAAAATGTATCAGTTGATGTTCAATTTGCTCATTCTTATGATGTGTCTCATTAAAGGAGATCACACATTGTTTGAAAGTTCTCCCACTGAAAGTCAGTATCTATTCTTCACTCATTTAATAAGGTAAACCCTGTGACTGTTTTGACAAATAGAACACATTAGAAGTATTACTGAGCCAACTTCTGGGCCCAGGTGTAAGAGACTGGCAACCTCTAATTTCTCTCCCTTGGAAAAATAGCAGTTGGAACTCCAAAGCCACCATGGTATGAGGAAGCTTAAGCTAGCCACATGGAAAGGCCATATGGAAAGAGAGAAAGAAGAGAAAGAGAAAGAGAGAGAGAGAGACAGAGAAAGAGAGAGAGAGAGAGAAATAGCCATTCATCCCAGCCCAGATGCTGGATGCCAGGAATGTGAGAGTAGAAACTACTTGAATGTCCAACTCCGTCAAATCTTCCAGTAGCTTCAGCTACAGCAGTTACCTGACTTCCACCAATGAGAGATTCCAAGTGAGGATTACCAAGCTGAGCACATAGTGAACCCACAGACCCCGTGATGGATACCAATACATTTTAGTTTTATTCACTATGTTTTCAGGTAGTTTATTATGCAGAGATGGATAACCCAAATAGATGGTGAATTCAGAAAAGACTGAAAAGATAAAAATACAGTGCCACTTAATATATCTAAGGTATTTGAAAGTGGCTTAAGCTTTCCTAACCCTGGTTTTCTCATCTGAAAATTTCTAATTTTCTTACCTCAACTAAAGTTAAACATGTAAAGGTATCTTGAAGATCAACCTAAAAAATTAGATGGCAAACTACAAAGCACTATAAAAGATAATGGTACTATTATTCATACTTTTATTGACAGGGGACTATTATAAATTATAATTTGTAAAGCCAGACATTAAGCTGGACTGTCAGAAATATTCATGTAAAAATTTAGAAGCTACATAATTGTGATTTTCTTGATATATAGCTAAGGGATATCAGTCATCTCTACTCTAAAAACCAACATGCTCCTGGAATCTATGCCATAAATGGATAAATTCACAAATATAACGCAAATATGTTTGCAATTACTTTATTATGTTTCTAGAAAATGCTAATCCTGGCATCAATAAACAAAAATGCTGATGAAGTGTGTGCTGTGATCTTTGGTAGCTTCAGAAAGTTCACTTGTCAAATACCGAAACTGTGAAATGCACAGGCAAAAGCAAGAAGTCAAGTATAGGTATTGTTTGGTGATGTCAAACACTACAGCAAAACATTACTAAGAGGGACTGCTTATGCAATAATCACAGATGACTTCAGAGCAGTACTCACAGTTGAAAAAGCAGTTCTTTGTTGCTTTATTTGATTTCCATTACAGTTGGGGTTATTTAATCATAAGCAACTCTGGATAAGAAAGACCAAAAACTAATTTGTTGTGAGTATACAGGTCAGCTCAGAGAAAGGAAGAAAAACTGAGCAAATGGAGCCTGTGCAAGGACAGGAATCAGTGCTCTCTGAGGATCTGCCAGTAGGAATGAGTGACCAGTATCTTTAGATCACCACCATGGGGACCAGCTTCTTGTCTTCAGTCATCTGATCAAGATGCAAATTTCCAGATCAGAGGGTCTGATTAATGCTTTGGTTTGCAGGTCACCCTTGGACCATGACATACAGGGCATCAGACTGATAGTCCCACCAAGACTGCCTATGATCATGTAGGGATGGTTCTTGGTTTAGTTCCTGTTTCCCAGATGCATACCTTAAGATGAGGATGTGTGTGCTAATGATGCTCTAAGTGCTGCTGGTGAAGCCCCATACGGATGTGGGTGGTAGGACAGCAAAGAGGGGGAATGTGAACCAGGAGCAGGAACTTGGGAAAAGTCATGCTGAGTATAGCTTCAGCCTGATCCTGCAGGGGAGCTCTAGAGTGGAAGTGGAGCTTCAAAGTTATCCCATCAGTCTTTCTAGTACCATACCCGTGTGTCATTGGTTCTGGCCTTTTCCTGGGCAAAGGAGGTGAAGTAGGCTATAAATCCTCAGGCACCCAGGCACTTTCCTTTCTTTGGGCATGCAGTCACAGCATGTTCTAGCCAACCAAGGGTGGTCCTCCAGAAAGAGCTGCACAGGCGTGGATGGCAAAGAACATGTCCAAGGAGATCTATAGGTCTCTCTGTCTCTCTCTGTCTCTCTCTCTCTCTCTCACACACAAACACACACACACACACACACACACACACACACACACGAAGCATAGATGAATGCTGGGCAACTAAAAACATTAAATATTCCTGTGGGATTACAGTCTTTATTGTCCCAGTTTTTAAGCCCAAAGAGGTTGAGTATTTTATCACTGGTCTAGTGGAGGAACCAGGATCCCCCTGCACCGGAGATTGTTTTTCCATCATACCCTACAACTGGCTTGTCTGTTTTGTGTATTTAATTTCTGTGTGCTTGCTTGCAGAAATATCCAGCTGTCGGAGCACACAGCAGTCAAGGCTGTGCTGTGGTGCAGGCATGTGTGGAAGCTTCCCAAACTTCCATCTCCCTCACGTGTTTATAGGTTTCCGCACTGCAAAGATAAAAAACCATTCCACATTGCAAAGATAAAATAGGGAAGGACTCAAGGAGCTGCTTTTTAGGTTGAGGCACAGATCTGCACAGGAGAAACAATTATTATGGGTATATAAGAAGAAAAAAATGTACCATTCTTTTTCCCTTCTGGAAATACGCAATGGTGAACCTCCATATCCCTTGACAAATTGATGGCAGAATGGAAGAAGAATTTTGGAAGGGGTGACTGTTAGTGTCCTGTAGGCAACAATTTCAAATGGCCATTTTAATGTAGAAAACAGAGACAGGCAGATGAGTTTGCAAAATACTAACACCAAATTCTTAGTAAGGTGGAATACATTTTCAGGATAGAGAACAAAAGGGGAGAATAATAACCTTGAGATTTCCATGGCCTAATAAGGTGAGAATAAAACTTCATTGTCATTCAACAGAATGTTCTGGAGAGATGGACTAACAGGACATTGCTTAGGGAATGAATGAAACAGAATATCCTAGACTAATGGAAGGGTTCTATTTTGTTCTTCCCATAAATCCTACACATTTGGAAGCGGCAAGAAGAGGAATTGCATATGAGTTATGGATACAAGCTCCCAAAATGTGCTTCACAGTCTTACCAAACTTTACTTATATATCAAAAAATCAAAAAGCAGTCATTTTGTTTAGACAGACTCAATGTATGTCTAGTTTTCCTTTAAGATGTCTTTGGTTATACATAATTGCCAAAGGAAAGATCTTTTTCCTAGCGTCAACCACCCAAACTTTACTGTTGTGCTCAGGGAAGTGGCAGCTCATTTGTTACATCCTGCACCTTTGTGTCAGTTACAAGTAACTGGAAGTTGGAGGCATGGATGAAAACTACCTGGGGATTTTTCGGACTCATCTGCACAGAACCCATCTAATTTACTTGGGAGGAGGAAGACATGAATCTAGAGAATTATCCTCAGGCATTTATGATGAATTTCCTCCTCTCATTCACTTCCAATCCCACTGGGCAACAAATTGTTATACCATCCACTCCTGCCATCTGAACTTTGTCTTTTCTGTGCCAGGGCACACAAACCCAGTTACTTAGGTCTCTCTTCAGCAGGCTACATAATATATATTTGCAGTTAATTTCCTGAGTACTTTGGAAGGGCTGGGTTTTTATAGATATTTTGGAAAGAAAATAAAAGCTGAAAGTAAGAGATTCAAAATTATATTATTCAAAATAATAATGCAAAAAATACTGAGATTAAAGGTTCACAACAAATGCTTATGAATCCCTATTCCATCTCTCCACATCTGATTATCTGCACATCACCCCCCATAATCACCCTGCCATATTGTCTCACCTCAGGTTGGCAGCAAGAGGCTGACCAGCTGATACTTTCTGAGAATTCCTCGAGGGAAGACTCATCTTCTTGTTCTGCTCTCCCAGATACATTCTCTATGCCATACTGTAGTGCTATTCTCTATTCCAGTCACAACAGAGGACTTGGCCCTCTTTACTCTCTTCTTTTCTCTGATGTATTGCCTGATGGCTTCAACTTGGATAACCCAGCCAGTCCCTGACACTCTCCATTATTAGCTGAGAATAGGGAATTCAAGTTGGTCTAGGCAATTAGCCTGGAGGTAGAGAGAGTCTTCTCCATTAGATGGAGTGGGGCTCTTTTTTTGATGCTTATTTTATATCTAAACAGAAAAAATTAGGATTTCACTGTGTCCCCAAACAAGTACAACTGGGACTTATACTTTTCAATTTGCATAATGTAATATATTTTCAAAATTTCCCACAATTGCATATTTTTTTCTTTGCGGGCTTGGGGACGTCATTTTGGATTTTGAGGCACATGTAGGCCCTCTCTCTTGCTGGCCTGAAAGTATGCTTTGCTGTCCCTACAGTACAATAAAGCCCTATTACCAATGCCTTTCCCTATTGCCAATCCTTGTCTCCATTTCTAAAATAGTGACCATGCTCCCTCCTTCTTCCCCTGTCTCTCCTCATTAATACAGAAAACTAAGTTAGATTTATTTTGTGCAGTTTGGACCTGATTGATAATTGCCAATAGTGTCCCTGGGGTTGCTACTTATGACCCATTTTCATCCCTCATTCTTGCCAGTTCCTATAAACTGTCTCTTTTTTCATCTCATGTCTCCATCCATGCCAGCTGCTTTGCAGCCAGGGCTATACCATGCAGTAGGAGCAAGAGCTGATGTTGTCTTGGTTCTACAGTGGCCTGAACTTTCTGGACTTCTACAAAATTATCTTCCTTCACCCTCCACCACCCTGAAGTATGCTGTAGAAGGTGAACTTGCATTTCCAAACAAAACCTTACATATGGAGGCTTAAACAAATAAATCAAAGAGCAGCAGTAGCCCAGAGCTGACCATCTTAGTTGTTCCTCACTCACATTTGCAACCTCTAGAGGGCTTTGTAGCACATTTTGAAAAACACTGATTAGGCCAAAATGTACTTTATTTGCCTAGAGCAAATAAAGTCAATTGAGTCTGTAAAAGCCCTAAACTGAATGTCTATACCTTAACATAATGATGATGGTCCTATTCACCAGATTTTCCCATTCTTAAAAGCATCATTACAGAAGAGTGCAAGTTTTGGGATCAAACATGTAGGTTTGTATCCTTGGTGTATCTCTAGTTAACATGAATTGAGCATCTTTGAAACTCATTTTTTAAGGTGTAAAATGAGAATAACACCTATGTCATAGAACTTTTGTAAAAATTAAATAGCATAACATAGGTACACGAGTTAGCTCAGAGACAGGTAGGAACCTCCAGTCTCCTTGAGAAAGACAGCAGTGAGGGGATCGTCAGGCTTTGGGGTGCTTCAGGCTGTCTGCTGTCCTGTCCCCAGGCTGCATCCTGACCTCCTGCCATAATTATCATAGTAGGACTCTGTCCCTAGATGTGGAATCACCTTGGCGGATATTGGAGTTCAGCTTTTAATAAGTGAGCACAATGAGGCAGAGATTCGATCAGCTGTGTGGATTCACAGAGGCAAGCCAGAAGCAGCCGTATATTCAAAAAGATAAGAAAGATACATAGCTTTTAATAAAATAAAGAATTTTCCACTACATACAATTTCCTTTAAGCTGCTTGACATCTCTCTGGGCTTCTGCTATTGTAATCCTGGTGCAAGCAGAGGTGGGAGAGAGTTTAAAGTATCATCCAAGGAACTGAAGATTTAGGGGAACAAAGATCCTGCTCTTTATCTTTTGCTGAGACAGCTCCTCCATGGCTCTCTAGTCTGAGATTCAAAGATTCACTTCCACAAAAGCAAAAAACTGGGTTAATGGGTTTTACTCTGGATTTGTAAAATAGCAAACACGATGTGTGTGTGCATGTATGTGTGTGCACATATATGCGCATGTGAACATGCAGGCTTAGATGGTAAGTGTATGAACTTGGCTTGTGATGACCACAGTGAAGAAGTAGAAATGGAAAACCTTTCTCATCTCATGTAAACAACATTGAATTTTCATAACAAGGAAACACAGGTGCACCATAAATACAAGGGGACAATTAAAAAAAATAAGGGTAATCATTAAGGCAGGAGGAGAAAATGCATAGATTACAACATAAAAGGAGAAGTAGTACAAAGAAAACTTTAAAAAACCACGAAAGATGTGAAAAGAAAAAGTAAACAGAGGTTACAAAAACATGGTAATAGACTAAAAAACAAAAATAGGCAAACAAAAGGTTAAGCATGAATAGGTATTCAGGTAAATAAGATGCAAACAGAAAGCAAGCCAGGTTAGCAATATCAGTATCAGACAAAATAGAATTCAGGTAACAAACATTACATAAGGCAAAATGATTGACTTTTTATTATTGAAGGGTATAATCTACAATGAAGGTATAATATTCGTTTACTTTTATGTGCCCAAGGAAATTGCATTGAAATAGATAAAACAAAAGCTATCAGAAAAATAAGAAAAAGTAGACCAAACCATAACATTAGGAGGATATTTTAGCACAACTTTCAGCCTTGGATGACTCAAACAGACTAAGGGGATAGAATAATATATACAAACAAATACACAAGCAAGAATGCAGAGGACTTATACATAATAATTACAAACATAAACTATTTGAAAACCAAGTTCTTACAATAACCTAGAATGCTCTTCTTAATTGGCCCTTCACTTACTTCTGTGACCTTCTCTGTTTGTATTTAACATTCTTGCATATTTGCACATCAGTTTATTTACACATTCCGTTCCCCCGTCCTGGAACAGTCTTCCTGGGTGTCTGCATATCTCATCCCCTCACCTCCTTTAGGTCTTTATCCTGCCTGATCTTCACATTATCCCATCTAAACTGAAATCTGCCATCCACTCTGATGCTCCCTAGCCTAATTCTATGTTCCTTTCTTCCATAACACTGTTTAACATCTAACATTCTATGCATTTTCCTTCTTATCTTTTTTAGATGTCAGCCCCTACCCTCTGAATATAAATTATCTGAGGGCCGGATTTTAATCTAATTTGTTTACCGCTGGACTAACACAATGCCCGATGAATAGGAGGACCGCAATAAAATTATTGCTGAGTAAATGAAAGATAATTTTATATTTCCTCAAATAAATGAATGAACATAGGCTAAACAACAAATGAAATCTTGATATAATTCAAATATTATGCTCTATACCTGCATTTTAAATAATATCATATTAAAATAATAATATCAGACAAAATACTTTTAGACATTACTATTTTTTCATGAAAAAAAATCCTTTTTTCCTGAATTTTATCTAGAGCCATAGTGTAGAAAATAAGTGGGACAAGAAAATTCTAAATTGATTGGTACTACTGTTAAGATTACTTGACATCTGAGGCTGGCAGATATGTAAGTTCACATTTTCTCTTCAGTATCTTCATGAGTTCCTAGGGAGCCTTAGTGAGAAAATTAATCTATATTTTTTATGATGTGTTGCATTTTTATCTGTTTAGCCATTCCCATATCAGTCCACACCATCTAGTTTATATTTTCTGGGGTCTTAGTGCCCCTACATTTGATCCTCTCGGACAGGATGTAAACTCCAGTCAGTTCTTTTGGGCACAGCCTATATGCTGTCATTTTGTCTTGACATAGCTTGAAATACTAAGCTTGCAACACAACCATTTCTTCTGTGCTTATGCTTTCAGTCAACTCATCTCCAGATTTAAGACTTTGTAAGGGTTATTTCAGGAAAACGAATGAAACCTTCCAAGTAGTCCCACTGGAGCCCCTTTCTTTCCACTTGAGGTAAAGTTAGAGGCACTTCTATTTCTCCCCTTTGGGGTGGGTTCCCAGAGCATAGCTTTGTCCAAAGAAACCATCCCATGAGCAATTTCTCAACCATATCTATCCTTGATGTGGGTGAGGGATTCAAGAGCATTTAACTGCTTTTTGACTCTGCTTGCAATTCTTAAAGAATGATCTATTTCACAATCCACTTTGGTACCTGATATCTTTCATGTTGAGCTCAGAGAAAACTGCCATTTAAAAATTATCATAAATTTGAAACAATATTGCATTGCTTAAATTTTTATTAAATCTATATAACAAAAAACCATGGAGTCATTAAAAGTGATGTTTTAAAAGAATCCACATAATATATGGAGAAACCTCACAATATATGGTTGAATGTTTTAAAAGTTAAGCTGAAAAGCTATGTGTATATTAATTCAAATTTTATCAAAAATAATTATACATATCAATTCAAAAAATACTTGAATGATATATAGTAAAACATTAGAGAAGTTATTTGTGAATGTTAAGAGGTTATTTATTTTGTTATTTATCTATGATTTATACATTTTTTATAGTAGAAGAATTCCTGTGGAATAAATAAGCTAAAGATGTTTTAGTAAGCAAAAACTAAAGTTCTATTTGGTTTTAAAACAATTTTTAGAGACAAAATATAAGATAGTGGGTAAATTCTCAGACTAAAAGTCCCCGCTGGCATCAAACTCAGTGTATGACCATAGGCAATTCAGTCTTTAGTTCACTTTGTAATACTAATTAAGCTAACCACTCACAAGTCTCTCCTGGCCTGTTTCCTCATCTTTAAAATAGTGAGGCTGAGTTTTTTCAAGAGAGCTGATTGAGAACATAAACCATTCCTCTTGTTCATCTCAAATTACATGAAATATCAGAAAATATACAGAATTCAAAATAAGAAATTCATAGCAGTATTTGAAAGCAAGCTTATAATAAGCAATCCAGAAATATTAGCAATTTCAAGAAACATAGAGAGAAGATGAAAATATTTATGCAGAGAAATAAAACAAACAAAAAAATTAGAACTGAAAATACATGAGAAAGAAACAGTAGGAGTGGAATGCCTCTGAGATGCTCAGATTTCAGACCACAAAGAGTGGAGTCATGGCTCAGGGCAGGTGACAAGGCATGAATTGTGAAACTACGTTTGGAGATCTGGAGTGGTCAGCCCTTTCTCCCTTAAAACCCTTTTCCCATTTAGAAAAAAAAAGTACAGCTTGCTGCCAATGCTCATTTAATTTTATATAAACATGTTCTTTGAGGCTGAAGCAAATCTGACTAATTTTCAATGTGAAAATAAAATATCAAAACTGTTCTTGGAGTTATTTCTAAACAGAACTAACATCAGAATTGTCTGAATCATCAGAATCATCTATTTCAGAAAACAAGAATCATCAAATGAATCTTTGACCAACAACTATTTGGCAATGATGTTACTATAACCCATAGGAATGCTATGTTTTCTAAGATTGAACATTTTCCACTCCACGATCGAGAATTACATTTCTTTGTAAGTGGAAATACCACTACTTAAAACAGAATGCTATAAATAGAATGATCTCTTTGTTTCCAAAGTCAATATACTAGAGTGAGGTGGAAATAACAATGAAAGCAAGATATTTCGTGGCAAAGTTATCTCAGGGTAAATGCTGCAGCCACAAGTGTCACCAGCAAGTATTCTCAGGGCAAATGGAAAAAGGATTAATTATAATGTTTTAATTAGTTGCTCTCTGTGTTTCAGTCTTTACTTGTAAACTTGAGATGATAATAATGCCTACCTGATAGGTTGCCGTAAAGATAAAATGAGTAATATCTGTAAAGTCTCTGGAACAGTCCTGATACAAAATAAATATTATATCAGTATTATCTGCTGATACTAACAGGTTTTGAAAGTTGTTGTATGGTAAAGTAACACTTTGTGCTGAGAAGCCAACATGAAACCATAACAAAAAGACAAGTAAATTTAGTAGAGGAACACCATGTACCTTGATATGGCACTGCTAAACCAATCCTGGAACCACCTAACATTATACTTTTCATTAAGTTAATAACAACATCCTAATCTAAGCCAATGTTTGTCCAAATGTTCCTTGCAACAAAACATAACCTAGTTTATAAAGTAAAACAAAGAGTATGTCTGAAATAGGGATGAGTGTAAACATATTAGTTATCTCAATAAATGTAAATGGGTTAAATGTCACTATCAAAAATTAGGTGGAAACAAGACAAAAACAGAATTCAGCCATCGGATGAATAGAAAACACATAAAAATTACAATAAAATGATGAAAATAAATGGGGGTAATTATTGCTGTTTAACACAATTTGTTTAATAAAACAAAATAAAAAACACAGTTTACAGTGGCAAGGTATCATACAAGTATTCCCAAGAATCTTTTATCTAAATTTTAATTTCCTTAAGTGTAAAGACTGTGTCTGTCTTGGTCATTTGTTTTATGCTCCAGTCCAATATGTGACAGGCATGATGCCCAATAAGTAATATTGAGAGAATATCCTCTAGTTCTGAAATATCTTTGAATGAAAGAAGACAATCTGAACTAGGAACATTGTGTGATGTACAAATGTATTTTTATATATTTATATTTATATCAAAACAATTTTAAATTATACATCACTTTTTGTTTGGTTTTTGAAGATTTTAATTGGGAGCTAATATAAAGAGTGTTTTGTTCTACTCTCCTTTTTTTAAATCTGTTATGGACACATGAACAGGAAATCATCAAGAATTTTCAGGAAGAGATCTGAAATCTTGATGAAATCAAGACTGGTGTTCTCATATAACTCCTGGCTACCAATAGAGTCCTATTCTTAGCATGGCTGGTGTCTACTACAGAACTGATTGAGTGAGTGGTGTATGGGAAGAAAAAAACCACATGTGTAAACAAAAGTCTTCTGTGTTTATTCTTTTGGTGTGACAACAGAGGAAAAACTGTTTTTTCTACACAGCAGTAGATATGCAGCTAAACATTCCAAGGTTTCAATGTGTCCATTTTTTGGACCAGTCATTTTTTCCAAGCAGATTGAATACAGTTATCCATGTTGGAAATAAGTGTTTAACACAACCAGGTTAGATAGAACCTCTGTGTTGGGGCTTCTCACTTTCTTGTGTGCAGAATGGGAGCATTTCAAGCCACCTCAGAGGGACCACATCGTTACCAAGATACTAAGAGTTGCCACTTGAACTATGCCAATCTGCAGTCTCATCATGCCTGTTGACACTAGGTCAACTTGTTCTTAATAGAATTCACTACCATCAAGCCCATGCCTACAGGGAACAGCCACCATGAGCTTCTTAATATCACTGGCTCTCCCCTCACTAATTATTTCCTTTGCGTTTTTGAGAAGGGAATCTTCTGCAGACTTCCTGAGGAATCCGGTCAGTGAGTGCTTTGATAATAAGTGAATTCTAGCTTACTCACCTCTGTGAGCCTTTCGATCCTGTCCACTATATTCTGTAAAGGAAGTTCTTGCATCTTTAGGAAGTTCTTGCATCTTTATCTCCTCTACTGTAGGGCATCTTTCTGTCTAAGCTCTAAGGAGCCATCACAAATACATATTAGGATTATCTTCAGGGGCTTTTCCAGGACATTAAAATATGAGTCACAAGACAATTCCCCATATTAATAAACTCTCTTTTATTTAGCTTTACATTGTTCCCACCACCAGTTCAGCATCCTCAAGATCTATTACCAGGTATTTTTTCGAGGTCCCACTACAGCTCCTTGGTGGGTGATAGTGTATTTCCCAGAAAGGCCAAGCTAAAACTTGACCCTAGTGATCAGTCTGTAAGAGAGAAGGCCTACGTTTACTATTAGTCATCTACTATGGTCTGAATGTTTGGGTGTCCCCAAAATTCATATGTTAAAACCTAATTACTAATGTGATGGCATTGGGATGGTATTGGGAGGTGGGGCCTTTGCTAGGTGATTAGGTCATGAGGCCTCAGCTCTCATGAATATGATTAGTGCCCTTATAACAGAGACCCCAGAGAGCTGTCATGCCCTGCTGCCATGTGAGAATATGATGCAAAGGTACCATCTATGAACCAGACAGCATGTCCTCATCAGAAAGTGACTCTGCCAGTGTCTTTATTTTTAACTTCCCAGCCTGCAGAACTGCAAAAAGTAAATTTCTCTTATTTATAAGCCACCAAGTTTACAGTATTTTTTTAAGGTATGTATTTTTAAAGCATGTATTTTAAAGCAAGTATTTTTTAAAGCAACTCAATGAATTCTTTTCCTGAGACTTCTCCAGGCAAGGGAAGGCTCATTCTCCATCAAGGGGAAATGAGGGCACTTCTGTGCAGAGAAATATGAGGGTTCAAGGTTCTCAAGCACCTCTATTCAGATGTCCTCATCTCAGACCTCAGGTGCACCCCTGCCCCGCTTTCCATCAGGGCCTTGACTTTAGCATACAAGACTTGCTGGGGATATGAATTAGCCTTCTTTGTAACCCAGTTATTCTTATAATCAGATATTAAGCTGAAATATTAGGTCTAATTCTGAGTATAGTCTGATTCTACTAAGACAGGGGTCTCCTTCAGTGCTGCCTGCAATTAAGTCCTATTGCTTTCATGAAATACATGAAAACACATGAGTTTTCTGGTGTGAGCCTGTGTTTTCTTCCTCTGAAGCACTGATGGCACTGAGCATCACCCAGAAAGCTTGTCTTCATATCTCTCAAATGTTGGAGATGTTAGGTAAGTCAATGTATCCCCTGTCACTCAATTCATTACAGGTAAGAGTCTTAATAATTTTGATGTGACAAAATGTCAGTAGTTTTCTTTATCTTCACTTACCACCACGAACGGGATCTTGCTGCCAACCATCCTGAAAACAATCCCATTTCAAGATGGCATTCTGAAAATCCCTTCCTAGAATTAAATTCAGTACCAGTTTTCTTAGTTTGGGTACTCCCAGAAGTGAGAGAAATAGTTGAGTCAGGTGTTTTACATGGGATATTATCTCAGGAAATATCAGTAGATAAGTAAGGAATTGAGATGTATGAGGAAAAGGAATCAACAAGAATTTGTAACCAAACACATTACCATGGTGGGTAATTGACACTCAGTATAATAAAAAAATAAAATAAAATAAAAATAAAAATAAAAATAAAAAAAAAAGAATCACGGTTTAGGGTGGTTAACCTGTGTCATAGTGAATGAGAAAAGTTCCCTTATCCCCTCAAAGAGCGTGTGAGGGGGAGGGCTCATTTCTTCAGTGCCTCACTGCTCAACCTCTCAGGTGAGCATGCAGCGGGCAGGTCGTGGGGTTCTGACCCCTGGCAGCATCTAGGGGTGAATGTTTGCAGCTTCTGAAGCCCCGTGGGCATGTATTAAGGATGCTCTTTTAGTTTTGACATCCTAGGCAGCTAGTGGTAGTCCAGCTTAATAGATCCCTGCCTTATCACAAGGACAGGGGCTTTCCGTATCCTCGGGTTTCTTGCTTGGTGTACTAGAAGAATTGGATCCACATGGGCCTGCAGAATGATTGCAAGGTTTTATTGAGTAGAAGTAGCTCTCAGCAGATGGAGAGCCAGAGGGAGAGATGGAGTGGGAAGGTGGTTTCTTCCTGAGTTGGTCCTCCCTGGCCAAACTCACATCGTTCCTTCGGTCGATGGCGCTGGACTGCCAGGGCCTATTGGTGTACTCTTACACTGGTGCGTTCTCTCAAATGTCCAGACTTGTGCGTTCTTCGCTGGTGTGTTCCTCTCGATGTTTTGAGTCGCTCATGTCTCTGTGGTGCCAGGGTCTTGGGGTTTTCATAGGCACGGGACAGGGGCATCGTGGGCCAGGGTGGTCTTGGGAAATGAAACATTTGAGCACAAGGCAGGATGTGCCTACTCACCTAGGTCCGTGGACACAGGCCCGGAGGTGGAGCCCTCGCACAGGGACCAATTGCTTTCCTTCCCAGCACTTCTGTGCCCGCTCTCGTATCAATGTCTAAAAGGACCACACTCCAGGGCACTTACTCTAAGGGCTTTGCGCTCTGTATTTGATTGAACCAATGCTCTATAATCAACATACCAATGTCAGGGGTTTAATAGTGATAAATGGTAGTAGTCAGCCAGTCCAGAGAATGTTTAAACAGGATTTCTTTGCTTTGATTTTTTTTTTTTTTGAGACGAGTTCGCTCTGTCGCCAGGCTGGAGTGCAGTGGCCGGATCTCAGCTCACTGCAAGCTCCGCCTCCCGGGTTTACGCCATTCTCCCGCCTCAGCCTCCCGAGTAGCGGGACTACAGGCGCCGCCACCTCGCCCGGCTAGTTTTTGTATTTTTTAGTAGAGACGAGGTTCACTATGTTCGCCAGGATGGTCTCAATCTCCTGACCTGTGTCCGCCGTCTCGGCCTCCCAAAGTGCTGGGATTACAGGCTTGAGCCACCCGCGCCCGGCTGCTTTGTTTTTAAAAGATTTATGTCTGGGTTACAGTAACACAAATTTAAGAGCCTACGGTATAAACTTAAGGATTCTCTCACTCTTAGGGTGATGCAAGTGCACAGAGGGCACCTGGTATGTAGCCCTCTAATGTTCCTCGCTTGCTTTAGTCCCATCTGTTGGCCATTTTGTTTAGAAGCCTATCCGATGATCTGATGCTGACTATAAGCCACCCAACCTCTCTGGAAAGTTGCTATGCCTTGCAGAATTGAAACTGTTCCTGTAACGTACACTCAGAGATATTGAAAGACCTGGTTCTAGAACCAGTAAGCATGGAAGGCAGTTGTATGAAGTGTTTTGTGCCTGTCTGCATGCATACCTGTATGTAGTAAGTTTTGGTCTGAGACATCATTTGTTAATAACAAATGACAAGGTGATATGGGTTTGGATGTTTATCTCTCACAGATCTCATATCTGAAATGTGATCTGAATGTTGAAGGAGACCTGGTGGGGGATGTTTGGATCATGGGACCCAAATCCCCTTGAATAGTTGGTGGTCTTCCCCATGGTAATAAGTTCTCACTCTATTCATTCACACAAAGAGTTGGTTGTTAAAGGAGCCTGGCACCTCTCTCTCTCTCTCTCTGCCTCCCTCTCTGCCATCTGACACACCTGCTCCCCATCGCCTTTTGCCATGGAGAAAGAAGCTTCCTGAGACGTGCTAGAAGTCAAGAGTCTTATGCTTGTACAGTCTGCAGAACTGTGAACCAAATAAACTTCTCTTCTCACAAATTATCCAGTTTCATGTATTCCCTTATAACCAATGCAATATGGACTACACATGAGCTTGAGGGGAATAGTTAATCCTTGCCTAACTCAAATTTTGCTGCTACCTTGCTTTCCTAAAAACCATAAAGTGGGGTTTATTAAAATAACTTCAGGCCTGGTGCGGTGACTCACACCTGTAATCCCAGCACTTTGGGAGGCTGAGGCAGGGGATTTTTGAGCTCAGGAGTTTAAGGACCAGCCTGAGGCAACATGGTGAAATCCAATCCTACTAAAAAAATTCAACAATTGCGTTCAATATAGTAGTTAGGAGTGAGGGCTCTAGAGCTTAACTCCATAAATTCTGATTGCATTGCTTACTAGCTGGGAACTTTGACCAAGATAATTAGCCTTTCTGAGCTCTAGTTCCCTTTCTGTGAATAGGGAGGTGTAATACTTATTTCAGAGGTTTATAAGAACTGAGATGCTTATGGCAGGCATATGGGTGTGCTCCTATGGTCACAGCTAACCAGGAGGATGAGGTGGGAGGAGGCACCTAAACCAACAGGCAGAGGTTGCCGTGAGGCGAGATTGCACCACTGCACTCCAGCCTGGGGGGCAGAGCGAGACCCCATCTCAAACAAAAACAAAAACAAAAACTTTAGCCCCCATCCCTCACATTTGTTGCCATCACTTTGGACATTTCAGCAACAGAGAGTAGACAGATGAAATCTGTTGGATGGGGTTCACTCAGCTCTACCAAGCTCCTGACCTGGAATTAAAATTGGAGGGCTGACTGATTAATGGCTCTGTTCATGGAAATTTCAACAACAAAACAATTAGGGAAAACTTAAAGTGAAACCAAAGTGGCTGCTTGGTATGGAGAACTAGTGAACATTTTCGGACTCTGAATTTATGAAAAACATTTGACATTCTCTGGCCTCAGAAACATTCACTTAGTAGGGAATACAATTTTTGATGAGTTCTATTATATTGGCAGCTACAGAGATTTGGGCCTTCTAAAGCCAAACCAATTACAGAGAAGGGCTCAGGCATTGAAAGGTTACATTCATCCTCCTTTCAGTCTTGGAGGATTCACTGAACTGTGCCTTCTACATGAAAATGGGATCTCTGGTGTGTTCTCATGTTCTCAACTAATTTCCTGTACTGAAATTGGGATCCAGAAATGGGACAGTTTCTCATCAACTGGGGGTCAGCCTACTGATGAAAGCAGGTCATCAATATACAGAAGGAGTTGGGGGGATACCTGAAGCCATTAGACTGGATATTATCAACTTGAATAGCTGATAATGTTTACTGAGAATTTAGGAGGGCACTACATCTCTGAGACCTACACATAGCATCTCAGTTCTTTATAAACCTCTGAAATGGGTATTACATCTCCCTATATCACAGAAAAGGAAATATAAGCACAGAGAAGCTAATTATCTTGGTCAAAGTTCTCCAGCTGTGAGCAATGCAATAGAATTTGTGGAGTTAAGCTCTAGAGCCCTCACTCCTAATACTGTATTGGAGGTAATGCCACATGTCACCCTTAGTAACAGGAACACAAGGAGTTAAAGGAGAACTCAGTTGCTGAATCTTTTTTTCTTTTTTTTGAGACGGAGTCTGCTCTATCACCTAGGCTGGAGTGCATGGTGAATCTAAGCTCAACTGCAATCCTGCCTCCTAGGTTCAAGCAGTTCTCCTGCCTCAGCCTCCTGAGTAGCCGGGATTACAGGCGCCCATCACGCATGTCTGGCTAATTTTTGTATTTTTAGTAGAGGCAGGGTTTTGCATGTTGACCAGGATGGTCTCGAACTGCTGACCTCAAGTGATCACCGCCTCGCCTCCCAAATTGCTGGGATTATAGGCGTGAGCCACTGCACCTGGCCTGGTTGCTGAATTCTAACCAATCCAACTTATTAGCCCACCGTTCGTCACATGCATCACAGGAAACTGGAAAGTGAATACAATTTCCATTTTATTATAACAACACAATCTTTTGTTGTCTTCATCATTAAATCTATATTACCTGTGAAAATTATTCTAGGTGCTCACAAGAAACAAACAAAATAAAACAATCCCCAAAGAAAAAAGAGTAACATTCTTGCTTTCCTGGCTCTGTGAGAAATCATCTCTCCAGCTCAGCTGTGTGAGACTGAGGAGGTGGAATCTATAGTTCACCCTCTTGAATCACAAAGACAATAATGACAAATCATTGAGAGGCAAGGCCCAATTTGGAAAGAAAATAGATTCTCTCAGATGTAGATATTAGACTCTATCTTGGAAAATGGATGTGTTCACATACCCTAAAATTCCATTATGAAAACAAACAAAAAGCCATCAACTGGTACTTGACATGTCAGATATAATGCATCAGTAGAAAAAAAGGGACTATCAAATAAGTGAATTGTTTTTTTTTTCTGTTTCGATTTTGAGAAAATGTATCAGTTGATGTTCAATTTGCTCATTCTTATGATGTGTCTCATAAAGGAGATCACACATTGTTTGAAAGTTCTCCCACTGAAAGTCAGTATCTATTTTCACTCATTTAATAAGGTAAACCCTGTGACTGTTTTGACAAATAGAAACACATTAGAAGTATTACTGAGCCAACTTCTGGGCCCAGTGTTAAGAGACTGGCAACTCTAATTTCTCTCCCTTGGAAAATAGCAGTTGGAACTCCAAAGCCACCTGGTATGGGAAGCTTAAGCTAGCCACATGGAAAGGCCATATGGAAAGAGAGAAAGAAGAGAAAGAGAAAGAGAGAGAGAGAGACAGAGAAAGAGAGAGAGAGAGAGAGAAATAGCCATTCATCCCAGCCCAGATGCTGGATGCCAGGAATGTGAGAGTAGAAACTACTTGAATGTCCAACTCCGTCAAATCTTCCAGTAGCTTCAGCTACAGCAGTTACCTGACTTCACCAATGAGAGATTCCAAGTGAGGATTACAAGCTGAGCACATAGTGAACCCACAGACCCCGTGATGGATACCAATACATTTAGTTTTATTCACTATGTTTTCAGGTAGTTTATTATGCAGAGATGGATAACCCAAATGATGGTGAATTCAGAAAAGACTGAAAGATAAAAATACAGTGCCACTTAATATATCTAAGGTATTTGAAAGTGGCTTAAGCTTTCCTAACCCTGGTTTTCTCATCTGAAAATTTCTAATTTTCTTACCTCAACTAAAGTTAAACAGTGAAAGGTATCTTGAAGATCAACCTAAAAAATTAGATGGCAAACTACAAGCACTATAAAAGATAATGGTACTATTATTACTTTATTGACAGGGGACTATTATAAATATAATTTGTAAAGCCAGACATTAAGCTGGACTGTCAGAATATTCATGTAAAAATTAGAAGCTACATAATTGTGATTTCTTGATATATAGCTAAGGGATATCAGTCATCTCACTCTAAAACCAAATGCTCTGGAATCTATGCCATAAATGGAATAAATTCACAAATAAACGCAAAAATGTTTGCAATTACTTATTATTGTTCTAGAAAATGCTAATCCTGGCATCAATAAACAAAATGCTGATGAAGTGTGTGCTGTGATCTTTGGTGCTTCAGAAAGTTCACTTGTCAAATACCGAAACTGTGAAATGCACAGGCAAAAGCAAGAAGTCAAGTATAGGTATTGTTGGTGATGTCAAACACTACAGCAAAACATTACTAAGAGGGACTGCTTATGCAATAATCACAGATGAATTCAGAGCAGTATCACAGTTGAAAAAGCAGTTCTTGTGTGCTTTATTTGATTTCCATTACAGTTGGGGTTATTTAATCATAAGCAACTCTGGATAAGAAAGACCAAAAACAATTTGTGTGAGTATACAGGTCAGCTCAGAGAAAGGAAGAAAAAAACTGAGCAAATGGAGCCTGTGCAAGGACAGGAATCAGTGCTCTCTGAGGATCTGCCAGTAGGAATGAGTGGACCAGTATCTTTAGATCACCACCATGGGGACCAGCTTCTTGCTTCAGTCATCGATCAAGATGCAAATTTCCAGATCAGAGGGTCTGATTATGCTTTGGTTTGATGGTCCACCTTGGACCATGACATACAGGGCATCAGACTGATAGTCCCACCAAGACTGCCTATGATCATGTAGGGATGGTTCTTGTTTTGTTCCTGTTTCCCAGATGCATACCTTAAGATGGATGTGTGTGCTAATGATGGCTCTAAGTGCTGCTGGTGAAGCCCCATACGATGTGGGTGGTAGGACAGCAAAGAGGGGGAATGTGAACAGGAGCAGGAACTTGGGAAAAAGTCATGCTGATAGCTTCAGCCTGATCCTGCAGGGGAGCTCTAGAGTGGAAGTGGAGCTTCAAAGTATCCCATCAGTCTTCTAGTACCATACCCGTGTGTCATTGGTTCTGGCCTTTTCCTGGGCAAAGGAGGTGAAGTAGGCTATAAATCCTCAGGCACCCAGGCACTTTCCTTTCTTGGGCATGCAGTCACAGCATGTTAGCCAACCAAGGGTGGTCCTCCAGAAAGAGCTGCACAGGCGTGGATGGCAAAGAACATGTCCAAGGAGATCTATAGGTCTCTCTGTCTCTCTCTGTCTCTCTCTCTCTCTCTCACACACACACCCACACACACCCACACACACACACCACACACGAAGCATAGATGAATGCTGGGCAACTAAAAACATTAAATATTCCTGTGGGATTACAGTCTTTATTGTCCCAGTTTTTAAGCCCAAAGAGGTTGAGTATTTTATCACTGGTCTAGTGGAGGAACCAGGATCCCCCTGCACCGGAGATTGTTTTTCCATCATACCCTACAACTGGCTTGTCGTTTTGTGTGTATTTAATTTCTGTGTGTCTTGCTTGCAGAAATATCCAGCTGTCGGAGCACACAGCAGTCAAGGTGTGCTGTGGTGCAGGCATGTGTGGAAGCTTCCCAAACTTCCATCTCCTCACGTGTTTATAGGTTTCCGCACTGCAAGATAAAAAAACATTCCACATTGCAAAGTAAAAATAGGGAAGGACTCAAGGAGCTGCTTTTTGGTTGAGGCACAGATCTGCACAGGAGAAACAGATTATTATGGGTATATAAGAGAAAAAAAAATGTACCATTCTTTTTCCCTTCTGGAAATACGCAATGGTGAACCTCCATATCCTTGACAAATTGATGGCAGAAGGGAAGAAGAATTTTGGAAGGGGTGACTGTTAGTGTCCTGTAGGCAACAATTTCAATGGCCATTTTAATGTAGAAAACAGAGACAGGCAGATGAGTTTGCAAAATACTAACACAAATTCTTAGTAAGGTGGAATACATTTTCAGGATAGAGAACAAAAGGGGAGAATAATAACCTTGAGATTTCCATGGCCTAATAAGGTGAGAAAAAAACTTCATTGTCATTCAAAGAATGTTCTGGAGAGATGGACTAACAGGACATTGCTTAGGGAATGAATGAAACAGAATATCCTAGACTAATGGAAGGGTTCTATTTTGTTCTTCCCATAAATCCTACACATTTGGAAGCGGCAAGAAGAGGAATTGATGATATGGTTATGGATTCAAGCTCCCAAAATGTGCTTCACAGTCTCTACCAAACTTACTATATATCAAAAAATCAAAAAGCAGTCATTTTGTTTAGACAGACTCAATGTATGTCTAGTTTTCCTTTAAGATGGCTTTGGTTATACATAATTGCCAAAGGAAAGATCTTTTCCTAGCGTCAACCACCAAACTTACTGTGTGCTCAGGGAAGTGGCAGCTCATTTGTTACACTCCTGCACCTTTGTGTCAGTTACAAGTAACTGGAGTTGGAGGCATGGATGAAAACTACCTGGGGATTTTTGGACTCATCTGCACAGAACCCATCTAATTTACTTGGGAGGAGGAAGACATGAATTAGAGAATTATTCTCAGGCATTTATGATGAATTTCCTCCTCTCATTCACTTCCAATCCCACTGGGCAAAAAATTGTTATACCATCCACTCCTGCCATCTGAACTTTGTCTTTTCTGTGCCAGGGCACAACAAACCAGTTACTTAGGTCTCTCTTCAGCAGGCTACATAATATATATTTGCAGTTAATTTCCTGAGTACTTTGGAAGGGCTGGGTTTTTATAGATATTTGGAAAGAAAATAAAAGCTGAAAGTAAGAGATTCAAAATTATATTATTCAAAATATAATGCAAAAAATACTGAGATTAAAGGTTCACAACAAATGCTTATGAACCCTATTCCATCTCTCCACATCTGATATATGCACATCACCCCCCATAATCACCCTGCCATATTGTCTCACTCAGGTTGGCAGCAAGAGGCTGACCAGCTGATACTTGAGAATTCTCGAGGGAAGACTCATTCTTGTTTCTGCTCTCCCAGATACATTCTCTAGCATACTGTAGTGCTATTCTCTACCAGTCACAACAGAGGACTTGGCCCTCTTTACTCTCTTCTTTTCTCTGATGTATTGCCTGATGGCTTCAACTTGGATACCCAGCCAGTCCCTGACACTCTCCATTATTAGCTGAGAATAGGGAATTCAAGTTGGTCTAGGCAATTAGCCTGGAGGTAGAGAGAGTCTTCTCCATTAGATGGAGTGGGGCTCTTTTGAGCTTATTTTATATCTAAACAGAAAAAAATTAGGATTTCACTGTGTCCCCAAACAAGTACAACTGGGACTTATACTTTTCAATTTGCATAATGTAATATTATTTTCAAATTTCCCACAATTGCATATTTTTTTCTTTGCGGGCTTGGGGACGTCATTTTGGATTTGAGGCACATGTAGGCCCTCTCTCTTGCTGGCCTGAAAGTATGCTTTGCTGTCCCTACAGTACCATAAAGCCCTATTACCAATGCCTTTCCCATTTGCCAATCCTTGTCTCCATTTCTAAAATAGTGACCATGCTCCCTCCTTCTTCCCCGCTCTCCTCATTAATACAGAAAAACTAAGTAGATTATTTTGTGCAGTTTGGACCTGATTGATAATGCCAATAGTGTCCCTGGGGTTCTACTTATGACCCATTTTCATCCTCATTCTTGCCAGTTCCTATAAACGTCTCTTTTTTCATCTCATGTCTCCATCCATGCCAGCTGCTTTGCAGCCAGGGCTATACCATGCAGTAGGAGCAAGAGCTGATGTTGTCTTGGTTCTACAGTGGCCTGAACTTTCTGGACTTCTACAAAATTACTTCCTTCACCCTCCACCACCCTGAAGTATGCTGTAGAAGGTGAACTTGCATTTCCAAACAAAACCTTACATATGGAGGCTTAAACAAATAAATCAAAGAGCAGCAGTAGCCCAGAGCTGACCATCTTAGTTGTTCCTCACTCACATTTGCAACCTCTAGAGGGCTTTGTAGCACATTTTGAAAAACACTGATTAGGCCAAAATGTACTTTATGTCCTAGAGCAAATAAAGTCAATTGAGTCTGTAAAAGCCTAAACTGAAGTTATACCTTAACATAATGATGATGGTCCTATTCACCAGATTTTCCCATTCTTAAACGATCATTACAGAAGAGTGCAAGTTTTGGGATCAAACATGTAGGTTTGTATCCTTGGTGTATCTCTAGTTAACATGAATTGAGCATCTTTGAAACTCATTTTTTAAGGTGTAAAATGAGAATAACACCATGTCATAGAACTTTTGTAAAAATTAAATAGCATAACATAGGTACACGAGTTAGCTCAGAGACAGGTAGGAACCTCCAGTCTCCTTGAGAAAGACAGCAGTGGGGGATCGTCAGTGGCTTTGTGGGTGCTTCAGGCTGTCTGCTGTCCTGTCCCCAGGCTGCATCCTGACCTCCTGCCAAATTATCATAGTAGGACTCTGTCCCTAGATGTGGAATCACTGGCGGATATTGGAGTTCAGCTTTTAATAAGTGAGCACAATGAGGCAGAGATTCGATCAGCTGTGTGGATTCACAGAGGCAAGCCAGAAGCAGCCGTATATTCAAAAAGATAAGAAAGATACATAGCTTTAAAAAAAAAGAATTTTCCACTACATACAATTTCCTTTAAGCTGCTTGACATCTCTCTGGGCTTCTGCTATTGTAATCTGGTGCAAGCAGAGGTGGGAGAGAGTTTAAAGTATCATCAAGGAACTGAGATTTAGGGGAACAAAGATCCTGCTCTTTATCTTTTGCTGAGACAGCTCCTCCATGGCTCTCTAGTCTGAGATTCAAAGATTCACTTCCACAAAAGCAAAAAACTGGGTTAAAGGGTTTTACTCTGGATTGTAAAATAGCAAAAACGATGGTGGTGTGCATGTATGTGTGTGCACATATATGCGCATGTGAACATGCAGGCTTAGATGGTAAGTGTTAGAACTTGGTTGTGATGACCACAGTGAAGAAGTGAAATGGAAAACCTTTCTCATCTCATGTAAACAACATTGAATTTTCATAACAAGGAAACACAGGTGCACCATAAATACAAGGGGACAATTAAAAAAAATAAGGGTAATCATTAAGGCAGGAGGAGAAAATGCATAGATTACAACATAAAAGGAGAAGTAGTACAAAGAAAACTTTAAAAAACCACGAAAGATGTGAAAAGAAAGTAACAGAGGTTACAAAAACATGGTAAGAAATAAAAACAAAATAGGCAAACAAAAGGTTAAGCATGAATAGGTATTCAGGTAAATAAGATGCAAACAGAAAGCAAGCAGGTTAGCAATTCAGTATCAGACAAAATAGAATTCAGGTAACAAACATTACATAAGGCAAAATGATTGACTTTTTTTATTGAAGGGTATAATCACAATGAAGGTATAATATTCGTTTACTTTTATGTGCCCAAGGAAATTGCATTGAAATAGATAAAACAAAAGCTATCAGAAAAATAAGAAAAAGTAGACCAAACCATAACATTAGGAGGATATTTTAGCCAACTTCAGCCTTGGATGACTCAAACAGACTAAGGGGATAGATAAATATATACAAACCAATACACAAGCAAGAATGCAGAGGACTTATACATAATAATTACAAACATAAACTATTTGAAAACCAAGTTCTTACAATAACCTAGAATGCTCTTCTTAATGGCCCTTCACTTACTTCTGTGGACCTTCTCTGTTTGTATTTAACATTCTTGCAATTTGCCCATCAGTTTATTTACACATCGTTCCCCCGTCCTGGAACAGTCTTCCTGGGTGTCTGCAATCTCATCCCCTCACCTCCTTAGGTCTTTATCCTGCCTGATCTTCACATTATCCCATCTAAACTGAAATCTGCCATCCACTCTGATGCTCCCTAGCCTAATTCTATGTTCCTTTCTTCCATAACACTGTTTAACATCTAACATTCTATGCATTTTCCTTTTATCTTTTTTAGATGTCAGCCCCTACCCTCTGAATATAAATTATCTGAGGGCCGGATTTAATCTAATTTGTTTACCGCTGGACTAAACACATGCCCGATGAATAGGAGGACCGCAATAAAATTATTGCTGAGTAAATGAAAGATAATTTAATTTCCTCAAATAATGAATGAACATAGGCTAAACAACAAATGAAATCTTGATATAATTCAATATTATGCTCTATACTGCATTTTAAATAATATCATATTAAAATAATAATATCAGACAAAATACTTTTAGACATTACTATTTTTTCATGAAAAAAAATCCTTTTTTCCTGAATTTTATCTAGAGCCATAGTGTAGAAAATAAGTGGGACAAGAAAATTCTAAATTGATTGGTACTACTGTTAAGATTACTTGACATCTGAGGCTGGCAGATATGTAAGTTCACATTTTCTCTCAGTATCTTCATGAGTTCCTAGGGAGCCTTAGGGAGAAAATTAATCTATATTTTTATGATGTGTTGCATTTTTATCTGTTTAGCCATTCCCATATCAGTCACACACATCTAGTTTATATTTTTGGGGTCTAGTGCCCCTACATTTGATCCTCTGGACAGGATGTAAAATCAGTCAGTTCTTTTGGGCACAGCCTATATGCTGTCATTTTGTCTTGACATAGCTTGAAATACTAAGCTTGCAACACAACCATTTCTTCTGTGCTTAGCTTTCAGTCAACTCATCTCCAGATTTAAGACTGTGAAGGGTTATTTCAGGAAAACGAATGAAACCTTCCAAGTAGTCCCACTGGAGCCCCTTTCTTTCCACTTGAGGTATAAGTTAGAGGCACTTTATTTCTCCCCTTTGGGGTGGGTTCCCAGAGCATAGCTTTGTCCAAAGAAACCATCCCATGAGCAATTTCTCAACCATATCTATCCTTGATGTGGGTGAGGGATTCAAGAGCATTTAACTGTTTTGACTCTGCTTGCAATTCTTAAAGAATGATCTATTTCACAATCCACTTTGGTACCTGATATCTTTCATGTTGAGCTCAGAGAAAACTGCCATTTAAAAATTATCATAAATTTGAAACAATATTGCATTGCTTAAATTTTTATTAAATCTATATAACAAAAACCATGGAGTCATTAAAAGTGATGTTTTAAAAGAATCCACTAAATATGGAGAAACCTCACAATATATGGTTGAAGTTTTTAAAGTTAAGCTGAAAAGCTATGTGTATATTAATTCAAATTTTATCAAAATAATATACATATCAATTCAAAAAATACTTGAAGATAATAGTAAAACATTAGAGAAGTTATTTGTGAATGTTAAGAGGTTATTTATTTTGTTATTTATCTATGATTTATACATTTTTTATAGTAGAAGAATTCCTGTGGGATAAAAAGCTAAAGATGTTTTAGTAAGCAAAAACTAAAGTTCTATTTGGTTTTAAAACAATTTTTAGAGACAAAATATAAGATAGTGGGTAAATTCTCAGACTAAAAGTCCCCGCTGGCATCAAACTCAGTGTGATGACCATAGGCAATTCAGTCTTTAGTTCACTTTGTAATATAATTAAGCTAACCACTCACAAGTCTCCCTGGCTGTTTCCTCATCTTTAAAATAGTGAGGCGTGAGTTTTTTCAAGAGAGCTGATTGAGAACATAAACCATTCCTCTTGTTCATCTCAAATTACATGAAATATCAGAAAATATACAGAATTCAAAATAAGAAATTCATAGCAGTATTTGAAAGCAAGCTTATAATAAGCAATCCAGAAATATTAGCAATTCAAGAACATAAGAGAGAAGATGAAAATATATGCAGAGAAATAAAACAAAAAAAAAAATTAGAACTGAAAATACATGAGAAAGAAACAGTAGGAGTGGAATGCCTCTGAGATGCTCAGATTTCAGACCACAAAGAGTGGAGTCATGGTCAGGGCAGGTGACAAGGCATGAATTGTGAAAACTACGTTTGGAGATCTGGAGTGGTCAGCCCTTTCTCCCTTAAAACCCTTTTCCCATTTAGAAAAAAAAAGTACAGCTTGCTGCAATGCTCATTTAATTTTATATAAACATGTTCTTTGAGGCTGAAGCAAATCTGACTATTTCAATGTGAAAATAAAATATCAAAACTGTTCTGGAGTTATTTCTAAACAGAACTAACATCAGAATTGTCTGAATCATCAGAATCATCTATTTCAGAAAACAAGAATCATCAAATGAATCTTTGACCAACAACTATTTGGCAATGATGTTACTAAACCCATAGGAATGCTATGTTTTCTAAGATTGAACATTTTCCACTCCACGATCGAGAATTACCTTTCTTTGTAAGTGGAAATACCACTACTTAAAACAGAATGCTATAAATGAATGATCTCTTTGTTTCCAAAGTCAATATACTAGAGTGAGGTGGAAATAACAAAATGAAAGCAAGATATTTCGTGGCAAAGTTATCTCAGGGTAAATGCTGCAGCCACAAGTGTCACCAGCAAGTATTCTCAGGGCAAATGGAAAAAGGATTAATTATAATGTTTTAATTAGTTGCTCTCTGTGTTTCAGTCTTTACTTGTAAACTTGAGATGATAAAATGCCTACCTGATAGGTTGCCGTAAAGATAAAATGAGTAAATCTGTAAAGTCTCTGGAACAGTCCTGATACAAAATAAATATTATCAGTATTATCTGCTGATACTAACAGGTTTTGAAATGTTGTATGGTAAAGTAACACTTTGTGCTGAGAAGCCAACATGAAAACCATAACAAAAAGACAAGTAAATTTAGTAGAGGAACACCATGTACCTTGATATGGCACTGCTAAACCAATCCTGGAACCACCAACATTATACTTTTCATTAAGTTAATAACAACATCCTAATCTAAGCCAATGTTTGTCCAAATGTTCCTTGCAACAAAACATAACCTAGTTTATAAAGTAAAACAAAGAGTATGTCTGAAATAGGGATGAGTGTAACTATTAGTTATCTCAATAAATGTAAATGGGTTAAATGTCACTATCAAAAATTAGGTGGAAACAAGACAAAAACAGAATTCAGCCATCGGATGAATAGAAAAACATAAAAATTACAATAAAATGATGAAATAAATGGGGGTAATTATTGCTGTTTAACACAATTGTTTTAATAAAACAAAATAAAAACACAGTTTACAGTGGCAAGGTATCATACAAGTATTCCCAAGAATCTTTTATCTAAATTTTAATTTCCTTAAGTGTAAAGATGTGCTGTCTTGGTCATTTGTTTTATGCTCCAGTCAATATGTGACAGGCATGATGCATAAGTATATTGAGAGAATACCTCTAGTTCTGAAATATCTTTGAATGAAGAAGACAATCTGAACTAGGAACATTGTGTGATGTACAAATGTATGTTTAGATTCACAGCCAAATTCTACCAGAGGTACAAGGAGGAGCTGGTACCATTCCTTCTGAAACTATTCCAATCAATAGAAAAAGAGGGAGCCCTCCGTAACTCATTTTATGAGGTCAGCATCATCCTGGTACCAGAGCCTGGCAGAGACACAACAAAAAAAAGAGAATTTAGACCAATATCCCTGATGGAACATCGATGTAAAAATCCTCAATAAACTACTGGCAAACCGAATCCAGCCAGCACAACAAAAGCTTATCTACCATGATCAAGTCAGCTTCATCCCTGAGATGCAAGGCTGGTTAAATAAACACACAAATCAATAAACATAATGCCATCATAAAACAGAACCAAAGACAAAAACCACATGATTATCTCAATAGATGCAGAAAAAGCCTTCAACAAAATTCAACAGCCCTTCATGCTAAAAACTCTCAATACATTAAGTATTGATGGGAAGTATCTCAAAATAATAAGAAGCTATTTATGACAAACCCACAGCCAATATCATACTGAATGGGCAAAAACTGGAAGCATTCCCTTTGAAAACTGGCATAAGACAGGGACGCCCTCTCTCACCACTCCTATTCAACATACTGTTGGAAGTTCTGGCTAGGGCAATCAGGCAGGAGAAAGAAATGAAGGGTATTCAAGTAGGAAAAGAGGAAGTCAAATTGTCCCTGTTTACAGATTACATGATTGTATATTTAGAAAACCGCATCGTCTCAGCCCAAAATCTCCTTAAGTTGATAAGCAACTTCAGCAAAGTCTCAGGATACAAAATCAATGTGGCAAAAAATCACAAGCAATCTTACACACCAATAACAGACAAACAGAGAGCCAAATCATGAGTGAATTACCATTCACAATTGCTTCAAAGAGAATAAAATACCTAGGAATCCAAATTACAAGGCATGTGAAGGACCTCTTCAAGGAGAACTACAAACCACTGCTCAGTGAAATAAAAGAGGACACAAACAAATGGAAGAACATCCCATGCTCATGGATAGGAAGAATCAATATGGTGAAAATGACCATAATGCCCAAGGTAATTTATAGATTCAATACCATCCTCATCAAGCTACCAGTGACTTTCTTCACGGAATTGGAACAAACCACTTTAAAGTTCATATGGAACCAAAAAAGAGCCCGCATTGCCAAGACAATCCTAAGCCAAAAGAACAAAACTGGAGGCATCACGCTACCTGACTTCAAACTATAGTACAAAGCTACAGTAACCAAAACAGCATGGTACTGGCACCAAAACAGAGAGATAGACCAATGGAACAGAACAGAGCCCTCAGAAATAACACCACACATCTACAGCCATATGATCTTTGACAAACCTGAGAAAAACAAGAAATGGGGAAAGGATTCCCTATTTAATAAATGGTGCTGGAAAAACTGGCTAGCCATATGTAGAGAGCTGAAACTGGATCCCTTCCTTACACCTTATACAAAAATTAATTCAAGATGGATTAAAGACTTAAATGTTAGACCTAAAACCATAAAAACCCTAGAAGAAAACCTAGGCAATACCATTCAGGACATAGGCAAGGGCAAGGACTTCACGTCTAAAACACCAAAAGCAATGGCAACAAAAGCAAAGTTGACAAATAGGATCTAATTAAACTAAAGAGCTTTTGCACAGCAAAAGAAACTACCATCAGAGTGAACAGGCAACCTACAGAATGGGAGAAAATTTTTGCAATCTACTCATCTGACAAATGGTTAATATCCAGAATCTACAAAGAACTCAAACAAATTTACAAGAAAAAAACAAACAATCCCACCAAAAAGTGGGCAAAGGATATGAACAGACACTTCTCAAAAGAAGACATTTATGCAGCTAACAGACACATGAAAAAATGCTCATCATCACTGGCCATCAGAGAAATGCAAATCAAAACCATAATGAGATGCCATCTCACACCAATAGAAAGGCGATCATTAAAAAGTCAGGAAGCAACAGGTGCTGGAGAGGATGTGGAGAAATAGGAACACTTTTACACTGTTGGTGGGACTGTAAACTAGTTCAACTACTGTGGCACATATACACCATGGAATACTATGCAGCCATAAAAAAGGATGAGTTCATGTCCTTTGTAGGGACACGGATGAAGCTAGAAATCATCATTCTCAGCAAACTATCGCAAGGACAAAAAATCAAACACTGCATGTTCTCACTCATAAGTAGGAATTGAACAATGAGAACACTTGGACACAGGAACGGGAACATCATACACTGGGGCCTGTCGTGGGGTGGGGGGAAGGGGGAGGGATAGCATTAGGAAATACACCTAATGTAAATGACGAGTTAATGGGTGCAGCACACCAACATGGCACATGTATACATATGTAACAAACCTGCACGTTGTGCACATCTACCCTAGAACTTAAAGTAGTAAAAACAAACAAAAAAAAATTTAGCCAGGCACGGTGGCAGGTGCCTGTAATCCCAGCTACTCAGGAAGCTGAGGCAGAAGAACTGCTTGAACTTGGGGGGCAGAAATTGCAGTGAGCTAAAATTGCACCACTGTACTCCAGCCTGGGCAACAGAATGAGACTCTGTCTCAAATGAAAAAAAAAAAATCACCTCCAAATACAAGCAATTATCCTTTATCAAATTCATTCTGATAAGAAAATATTCTGTTACTCCAAAATAAATAACAATGATACTACTTTTCGAGTCATTTTGATTCTCCATTTCTCCAAATGCCAGTGTCAGGTGATATGAAGGCCATAGATGGGATATGAGTATGGGCCCCAAGCAAACTGGATAGCCCAGAAGTATTGTAATGGCCCTCTTCCCCCAGCAGTAACCATCCAAACCCATTACACAGGCAAGGCCAATTCAGACTACCAATCCCTGGAAGTAACTGAGCCCATGTCGTTAGGTGAATACATTTTCAAAATTACTGTTGTTGACAGTATTGTGTGGTAAGTGATTTCTACATAAATAACATCATGTCCCTCAGGATACATAAAAGCATTCTTAACCTAGCAGCATGTCACATTCCTGAACCTTAAAAAAAAAAAGATGATGTCAAGAATAGACATGAAATGGGAATTTATTTAAAATCAAAGTGCTCAGTTATATTTTCCCACAATTCAGAAACGTTCATTATTTCTCCAGGACTCAGCTTGGGATGGTTTTCCTGTGATCTTTGCAGTTAATAAATGTGCTGGCCTCAGTGACCACAAATAACCAGCAGAACCAGGAGAAACATACCTAAGTGCTTTCACTATAGCACAGGCACACAGGGAGTTTGTGTCAAGTGAAATAAACTTTGCATGCTGCCTGGGGATGGGAACTGGGATACCTGGACCAGACTCTCACTGAGAAATGGCCCAGAGCTGAGGGATGGCAGCTTGTGGAACTAGGGCTGCCAGGGTTACCTAGAGCTTAGGCAGGGCTTGGAAGCAGTGAGAGACTTGGGGTCCTGCTCACCTGAGACTCTGGCTGTGGTCTCCCTGCCTGGGTCTGCCCCTTTCCTCTACACAGGGGAACTGGTGGAGGTGGGCATGAGCAACAGCAGCGCTCTCACTCCCACCCCACAGGACATCTTGCTGGGCTGATGAGAGCCAGAATGCTTGCAAAAGTGGGGGAAAGTTCCCTCCCCGTTTATCATCCAGATCTCTTCCAGGTTTAGAAGGAGGTTGGGAGACACATACAAAGCTACAGCCATCATCTGGTCTGCTCACACTGACGAGCTGCCTCTGTACTCCAGGGCTTGTCCCGTCCTGCCTTGGAATGGGAATGGGACTAGCACTGCCCATATCCTGACTATATCCTGTCCTGGGCATCGCTGGGCACAGCTTTCATGGGATCATTCCAGCCAATGAATGCACAGCCAGGGAGTACTTGAAAGCTACACCTGTTAACTGATCAATGTTGAAAGGGCGGCAGAGACAGCTCAGTAACCATATATGTGTTTCTGAACATTTAATTACTTAATTTTTAAAGATTAATTTAGAACTTGAAAAACATGTACCATTAAACACACAGCACCTCTTAAGAACTTGATGGAATGTAAAACAGATGTCTAAAGAACTGGGGACCAACATTTGAATAGATGTTGACACAAAAACTTGTATTAGTAAAAAGTGACTCTTTTGATCTTTTTTCTTTTTGAAACGGAGTTTCACTCTTGTTGCCCAGGCTGGAGTGCATTGGCGCAATCTTGGCTCACCGCAACCTCCGCCTTTAGGGTTCAAGTGATTCTCTTGCCTCAGCCTCCCGAGTGGTTGGGATTACAGGCGCCTGCCACCACGCCCGGCTAATTTTTGTATTTTTAGTAGAGACAGGGTTTCGCCATGTTGGCCAGGCTAGTCTTGAACTCCCGACCTCAGGTGATCCACCCACCTTGGCCTCCCAAAGTGCTGGGATTAGAGGCGTGAGCCACCGCACCTTGCCTGATCTTTTAAGAGTTCAGTTCTTGGACTTAATGTTGTGTCTAAAAAGGAGGATAAAATATATGAACAATACACTGCATGTAACACAATGGAATTATCTTATTTGTCAGCATAGAAAGCAAATATTTTCACGTTTACCCTTAAGTCGGTATAGAAAGCAAATATCTTCACGTTTACCCTCCAAAAGTCCTGAAAGACACCTGGAACCTCAGCAGCTGAGAGAGAGAGGCAGATTCCCACCTCCCAGGGTACCCTCGCTCCAGCAATGGATGCTGGGTGGAGTAACGTGGAGAGTTTTCCTTTAGTATAGAAAACACCACTTGTTCTTCTCTCTCAGTCTCTATTGTTTTTGTTTGTTTGGTTTGAGCTCCTGTAGTTTAATGTAGTCAAGTTAAGTAAGATTTTACTATGAGGAACTATGAAAATCTGTTAGAAGAATATGCATCGGACTTTGTACAGCTATTTTTTTTTTTCCCTCCAAGTGAAACCTACAGCTAGGTCATTTATTTTTTTTTTTTTTTTTTTTTTTTTTTTATTTTTCTAACATTTTTCTTTTTTTTTTTTTTTTTTTTTTTTTTTTTTTTTTTTTTTTATTATACTTTAAGTTCTAGGGTACATGTGCATAACGTGCAGGTTTGTTACATATGTATACTTATGCCATGTTGGTGTGCTGCACACATCAACTCGTCAGCACCCATCAATTCATCATTTATATCATGTATAACTCCCCAATGCAATCCCTCCCTCCTCCCCCCTCCCCCCTCCCCATGATAGACCCCAGTGTGTGATGTTCCCCTTCCCGAGTCCAAGTGATCTCATTGTTCAGTTCCCACCTATGAGTGAGAACATGCGGTGTTTGGTTTTCTCTTCTTGTGATAGTTTGCTAAGAATGATGGTTTCCAGCTGCATCCATGTCCCTACAAAGGACGCAAACTCATCCTTTTTTATGGCTGCATAGTATTCCATGGTGTATATGTGCCACATTTTCTTAATCCAGTCTGTCACAGATGGACATTTGGGTTGATTCCAAGTCTTTGCTATTGTGAATAGTGCCGCAATAAACATACGTGTACATGTGTCTTTGTAGTAGACTAATTTATAATCCTTTGGGTATATACCCAGTAGTGGGATGGCTGGGTCATATGGTACATCTAGTTCTAGATCCTTGAGGAATTGCCATACTGTTTTCCATAATGGTTGAACTAGTTTACAATCCCACCAACAGTGTAAAAGTGTTCCTATTTCTCCACATCCTCTCCAACACCTGTTGTTTCCTGACTTCTTAATGATTGCCATTCTAACTGGTGTGAGATGGTATCTCATTGTGGTTTTGATTTGCATTTCTCTGATGGCCAGTGATGATGAGCATTTTTTCATGTGTCTGTTGGCTGTATGAATATCTTCTTTTGAGAAATGTCTGTTCATATCCTTTCCCCACTTTTTGATGGGGTTGTTTGTTTTTTTTCTCGTATATTTGTTTGAGTTCTTTGTAGATTCTGGATATTAGCCCTTTGTCAGATGAGTAGGTTGCAAAAATTTTCTCCCATTCTGTAGGTTGCCTGTTCACTCTGATGGTAGATTCTTTTGCTGTGCAAAAGCTCTTTAGTTTAATTAGATCCCATTTGTCAATTTTGGCTTTTGCTGCCGTTGCTTTTGGTGTTTTAGACATGAAGTCCTTGCCCATGCCTATGTCCTGAATGGTACTACCTAGATTTTCTTCTAGGGTTTTGATGGTATTAGGTCTAACATTTAAGTCTCTAATCCATCTTGAATTAATCTTCGTATAAGGGGTAAGGAAAGGATCCAGTTTCAGCTTTCTACTTATGGCTAGCCAATTTTCCCAGCACCATTTATTAAATAGGGAATCCTTTCCCCATTTCTTGTTTCTCTCAGGTTTGTCAAAGATCAGATGGCTGTAGATGTGCGGTATTATTTCTGAGGACTCTGTTCTGTTCCATTGGTCTATATCTCTGTTTTGGGTACCAGTACCATGCTGTTTTGGTTACTGTAGCCTTGTAGTATAGTTTGAAGTCAGGTAGCGTGACGCCTCCAGCTTTGTCCTTTTGACTTAGGATTGTCTTGGCAATGCGGGCTCTTTTTTGGTTCCATATGAACTTTAAAGCAGTTTTTTCCAATTCCGTGAAGAAAGTCATTGGTAGCTTGATGGGGATGGCATTGAATCTATAAATAACCTTGGGGAGTATGGCCATTTTCACGATATTGATTCTTCCTATCCATGAGCATGGTATGTTCTTCCATTTGTTTGTGTCCTCTTTGATTTCACTGAGCAGTGGTTTGTAGTTCTCCTTGAAGAGGTCCTTTACATCCCTTGTAAGCTGGATTCCTAGGTATTTTATTCTCTTTGAAGCAATTGTGAATGGAAGTTCATTCCTGATTTGGCTCTCTGCTTGTCTGTTGCTGGTGTATAAGAATGCTTGTGATTTTTGCACATTAATTTTGTATCCTGAGACTTTGCTGAAGTTGCTTATCAGCTTAAGGAGATTTTGGGCTGAGACGATGGGGTTTTCTAAATATACAATCATGTCATCTGCAAACAGGGACAATTTGACTTCTTCTTTTCCTAACTGGATACCCTTGATTTCTTTCTCTTGCCTGATTGCCCTAGCCAGAACTTCTAACACTATGTTGAATAGGAGTGGTGAGAGAGGGCATCCCTGTCTTGTGCCAGTTTTCAAAGGGAATTTTTCCAGTTTTTGCCCATTCATTATGATATTAGCTGTGGGTTTGTCATAAATAGCTCTTATTATTTTGAGGTACGTTCCATCAATACCAAATTTATTGAGCGTTTTTAGCATGAAGGGCTGTTGAATTTTGTCAAAAGCCTTTTCTGCATCTATTGAGACAATCATGTGGTTCTTGTCTTTGGTTCTGTTTATATGCTGGATTACGTTTATTGATTTGCGAATGTTGAACCAGCCTTGCATCCAGGGATGAAGCCCACTTGATCATGGTGGATAAGCTTTTTGATGTGCTGCTGAATCCGGTTTGCCAGTATTTTATTGAGGATTTTTGCATCAATGTTCATCAGGGATATTGGTCTAAAATTCTCTTTTTTGTTGTGTCTCTGCCAGGCTTTGGTATCAGGATGATGTTGGCCTCATAAAATGAGTTAGGGAGGATTCCCTCTTTTTCTATTGATTGGAATAGTTTCAGAAGGAATGGTACCAGCTCCTCCTTGTACCTCTGGTAGAATTCAGCTGTGAATCCATCTGGTCCTGGACTTTTTTTGGTGGGTAGGCTATTAATTGTTGCCTCAATTTCAGAGCCTGCTATTGGTCTATTCAGGGATTCAACTTCTTCCTGGTTTAGCCTTGGGAGAGTGTAAGTGTCCAGGAAATTATCCATTTCTTCTAGATTTTCTAGTTGATTTGCGTAGAGGCGTTTATAGTATTCTCTGATGGTAGTTTGTATTTCTGTGGGGTCAGTGGTGATATCCCCTTTATCATTTTTTATTGCATCTATTTGATTCCTCTCTCTTTTTTTCTTTATTAGCCTTGCTAGCGGTCTGTCAATTTTGTTGATCTTTTCAAAAAACCAACTCCTGGATTCATTGATTTTTTGGAGGGTTTTTTGTGTCTCTATCTCCTTCAGTTCTGCTCTGATCTTAGTTATTTCTTGCCTTCTGCTAGCTTTTGAATGTGATTGCTCTTGCCTCTCTAGTTCTTTTAATTGTGATGTTAGAGTGTCAATTTTAGATCTTTCCTGCTTTCTCTTGTGGGCATTTAGTGCTATAAATTTCCCTCTACACACTGCTTTAAATGTGTCCCAGAGATTCTGGTATGTTGTATCTTTGTTCTCATTGGTTTCAAAGAACATCTTTATTTCCGCTTTCATTTCGTTATGTACCCAGTAGTCATTCAGGAGCAGGTTGTTCAGTTTCCATGTAGTTGAGCGGTTTTGATTGAGTTTCTTAGTCCTGAGTTCTAGTTTGATTGCACTGTGGTCTGAGAGACAGTTTGTTATAATTTCTGTTCTTTTACATTTGCTGAGGAGTACTTTACTTCCAATTATGTGGTCAATTTTGGAATAAGTGCGATGTGGTGCTGAGAAGAATGTATATTCTGTTGATTTGGGGTGGAGAGTTCTATAGATGTCTATTAGGTCCGCTTGGTGCAGAGATGAGTTCAATTCCTGGATATCCTTGTTAACTTTCTGTCTCGTTGATCTGTCTAATGTTGACAGCGGAGTGTTGAAGTCCCCCATTATTATTGTATGGGAGTCTAAGTCTCTTTGTAAGTCTCTAAGGACTTGCTTTATGAATCTGGGTGCTCCTGTATTGGGTGCATATATATTTAGGAGAGTTAGCTCTTCCTGTTGAATTGATCCCTTTACCATTATGTAATGGCCTTCTTTGTCTCTTTTGATCTTTGATGGTTTAAAGTCTGTTTTATCAGAGACTAGGATTGCAACCCCTGCTTTTTTTTGTTCTCCATTTGCTTGGTAGATCTTCCTCCATCCCTTTATTTTGAGCCTATGTATGTCTCTGCATGTGAGATGGGTCTCCTGAATACAGCAGACTGATGGGTCTTGACTCTTTATCCAGTTTGCCAGTCTGTGTCTTTTAATTGGAGCATTTAGTCCATTAACATTTAAGGTTAATATTGTTATGTGTGAACTTGATCCTGCCATTATGATATTAACTGGTTATTTTGCTCGTTAGTTGATGCAGTTTCTTCCTAGCCTCGATGGTCTTTACATTTTGCCAAGTTTTTGCGATGGCTGGTACCGGTTGTTCCTTTCCATGTTTAGGGCTTCCTTCAGGGTCTCTTGTAAGGCAGGCCTGGTGGTGACAAAATCTCTAAGCATTTGCTTATCTGTAAAGGATTTTATTTCTCCTTCACTTATGAAACTTAGTTTGGCTGGATATGAAATTCTGGGTTTAAAATTCTTTTCTTTAAGAACGTTGAATATTGGCCCCCACTCTCTTCTGGCTTGTAGAGTTTCTGCCGAGAGATCTGCTGTTAGTCTGATGGGCTTCCCTTTGTGGGTGACCCGACCTTTCTCTCTGGCTGCCCTTAAGATTTTTTCCTTCATTTCAACTTTGGTGAATCTGGCAATTATGTGTCTTGGAGTTGCTCTTCTGGAGGAGTATCTTTGTGGCGTTCTCTGTATTTCCTGAATTTGAATGTTGGCCTGCCCTACTAGGTTGGGGAAGTTCTCCTGGATGATATCCTGAAGAGTGTTTTCCAACTTGGTTCCATTTTCCCCCTCACTTTCAGGCACCCCAATCAGACGTAGATTTGGTCTTTTTACGTAATCCCATACTTCTTGCAGGCTTTGCTCATTTCTTTTTCTTCTTTTTTCTTTTGGTTTCTCTTCTCGCTTCATTTCATTCATTTGATCTTCAATCGCTGATACTCTTTCTTCCAGTTGATCGAGTCGGTTACTGAAGCTTGTGCATTTGTCACGTATTTCTCGTGTCATGGTTTTCATCTCTGTCATTTCGTTTATGATCTTCTCTGCATTAATGAGTCTAGCTGTCAATTCTTCCACTCTTTTCTCAAGATTTTAGTTTCTTTGCGCTGGGTACTTAATTCCTCCTTTAGCTCTGATAAGTTTGATGGACTGAAGCCTTCTTCTCTCCTCTCGTCCAAGTCATTCTCTGACCAGCTTTGATCCGTTGCTGGTGATGGGCTGCGCTCCTTTGCAGGGGGAGATGCGCTCTTATTTTTTGAATTTCCAGCTTTTCTGCCCTGCTTCTTCCCCATCTTTGTGGTTTTATCTGTCTCTGGTCTTTGATGGTGGTGACGAACTGATGGGGTTTTGGTATAGGTGTCCTTCCTGTTTGATAGTTTTCCTTCTGACAGTCAGAAGGACTCTCTGTTGGTCTGTTGGAGATTGCTTGAGGTCCACTCCAGACCCTGTTTGCCTGGGTATCAGCAGCAGAGGTTGCCGAAGATAGAATATTGCTGAACAGCGAGTGTACCTGTCTGATTCTTCCTTTGGAAGTGTCCTCTCAGGGGTGTACTCCACCCTGTGAGGTGTGGGGTGTCAGACTGCCCCTAGTGGGGGATTTCTCCCAGCTAGGCTACTCAGGGGTCAGGGACACACCTGAGCAGGCAGTCTGTCCTTCTCAGATCTCAACCTCCGCGTTGGGAGATCCGCGGCTCTCCCCAAAGCTGTCAGACAGAGTCGTTCGCGTCTGCACCGGCTCCCGCTACTTCCCCTGTTGGTCTTCAGCTGTGCGCTGTCCCCAGAGGTGGAGACTACAGAGGCAGGCAGGCTTCCTTGAGCTGCTGTGAGCTCCACCCAGTTCGAGCTTCCCAGCGGCTTTGTTTACCTACTTAAGCCTCAGCAATGGCGGGCGCCCCTCCCCCAGCCTCGCTGCTGCCTTGCGGATAGATCGCGGCAGACTGCTGTGTTAGCAGTGAGGGAGGCTTCGTGGGCGTGGGACCCTCCCGGCCAGGTGTGGGATATATTCTCCTGGAATGCCTGTATGCTTACAGCGCAGTATTGGGGTGGGAGTTACCCGATTTTCCAGGTGTTGTGTGTCTCAGTTCCCCTGGCTAGGAAAACGGATCCCCTTCCCCCTTGCGCTTCCAGGTGAGGCGATGCCTCGCCCTGCTTCAGCTCTCGCTGGTCAGGCTGCAGCAGCTGACCAGCACCGATTGTCCGGCACTCCCTAGTGAGATGACCCCAGTACCTCAGTTGAAAAATGCAGAAATCACCGGTCTTCTGTGTCGCTCGCGCTGGGAGTTGGAGACTGGAGTTGTTCCTATTCGGCCATCTTGGTCCGCCCCCCTAGGTCATTTAAAAGAATATTTAACTCCTGTATCTCTATAGATCTCTGTGTGCATATGAAATTAATCCATATCAGAGACCTGTAACTTAGAGATTCAGCTCCTATCATGCAAATGTGTTTGAAGAAAGATATATATTAGATGATGGCAAGGTGTAGAATTGTGTGGACGGTATTCTACCATTTGCCTTACACACACGCATGCATGCCCACATACACATGCTCTCTTACATACGGAGAATCTCTCTGGAAGGATACACAAGTAACTGGTGTAACTGTAACTTGACTCTGAGAGAGGAACTGGGTGTGGAAGAAAGGAGGGAGGCTTCCAGTTTCTGTCCTCTAATAAACTTTTGAATTCTGTACTACATACATAATCAAATTTAAATGCTTATAACTGGGAAGAAAATAATAGAAAATTACCCAATTATTATTATTATTATTTTTTTTTTTTTTTTGAGGCGGAGTCTTGCTCTGTCGCCAGGGCTGGAGTGCAGTGGCCGGATCTCAGCTCACTGCAAGCTCCACCTCCTGGATTTACGCCATTCTCCTGCCTCAGCCTCCCGAGTAGCTGGGACTGCAGGCGCCCGCCACCTCGCCCGGCTAGTTTTTGTATTTTTAGTAGAGACGAGGTTTCACCGTGTTAGCCAGGATGGTCTCGATCTCCTGACCTCGTGATCTGCCCATCTCGGCCTCCCGAAGTGCTGGGATTACAGGCTTGAGCCACCGCGCCCGGCCCCAATTATTATTATTATTATTTGGAGATGGAGTTTTGCTCCTGTTGCCCAGGCTGGAGTGCAGTGGCACGACCTCAGATCACTGCAATCCCCACCTCCTGGGTTCAAGCTATTCTCCCGCCTCAGCCTCCCAAGTAGCTGGGATTACAGGCATCCGCCACTACGCCCAGCAAAATTTTTGTATTTTAGTAGAGGGGTTTCATCATGTTGGCCAGGCTGGTCTCCAACTCCTGACCTCAGGTGATCCTCCTGCCTCAGCCTCCCAAAGTGCTGGGACTACAGGCATGAGCCACCGTGCCTGGCCAAGAATTACCCAAATACCTTAATGAGGCCTTTATGATATTTATGATTCAGTCTTGATTGGCCTGATAAAACTGGATGCAAACAATTTTAATAAAAAAGAAAACTATAAGCCCAGGAGCTGCTTGCATACCTCGTTTTGACTCTGTACCCCCGGGCAACTATAAATATGTGATTCCTGTGTCTGGGAAAGGTTTTTGCAGATTGAATGACAAACAATATACATTTACAAAATCCAAGTTCCTGCCCCTTCAAAATTCTGTTCCGTCTGCGTAGTCTTTCACAATAAAGCCTAAATAATTACCTGGTTGAGAAAAAAGCAGCTGTGACAGATGCTGTACAAGCGTCTGAAGGGCTGTGGCTCCTCCCAGGTGCTCCACATCCAGGAGGGACACAAGACTCTGGAGACAGAAGAGGGCTCTGCACTGAATAGTGTTCATTCTGGAAAGGAAGTGAAACAATGCTGTCTGTTTCTCCAGAAGTTGCCCATCAGAATTCAGTATTAACTTTTAGTCTAAGCTTCAGGTTCTGACTGGAAATATCCATAAATACAAGGGTATCTATGGCAGTTAGCAAAGAATCACAAGGTGAACTATTTTTTGTGTTTTCTAAAATGTATTATCATTTTTCAGATAGGGTCTTGCTCTATTGCCCAGGCTGGAGTGCAGTGGTGTGATCACAGCTCGCTGCAGCCTCAACCTCCTGAGCACAAATGATCCTCCTGCCTCAGCCTCCTAAGGAGCAGGATTACATGTGCACGCAACCACACCTGGCTAAGTTTTTTATTTTTTGTAGATAGGGGTCTTGCTATGTTGCCCAGGCTGGTCTGGAACTCTTGGCCTCAAACAATCCTCCTGCCTGGACAAGTGCTAGAATTGTAAAGTAACTGTTAATCTGCCAAATCAAACTGCTTGAGTATTCACATCCTCTGATACACAACTCATTAATGAGTCATGAGGAATCTGTTTTAGAAAAATTTCTATGTAGGGTAGCATCCTTAAAATTATAATTTTCTTCAGATGGGAAGAATTCTCATTCTGTTTCCCAGGCTGGAGTACAGTGTCACCATCATAGCTCACGACAGCCTTGGACTGCTGAGTTCAAGCAATCCTCCCACTTCAGCCTCCTGAGTAGCTAGGACTATGGCTGAGTGCCACTATGCCAGGCTAGTTTTTGTAATGTTTTTCTTTCTTTGTAGAGATGGGGTCTTGCTATGCTGCGCAGGCTGGTTTCAAACTCCTGGCCTCAAGTGATCCTCCCACCTCGGCCTCCCAGAGTCCTGGGATTATAGGTGTGACCAACCACGCCAGCCTAAAATTATTAATTGTGAAATGTGACATATATTTGGTTAAGTACACAACATATAGAGAGAGTTTAACAAATAGTCTATGAAGCCAACACCCATGCACCTGGGAAAGAAACACTGCCGGACCCTGAAAGCCCCTGTATCTCTTCCTTATAACATCCCACCTCCCTGACACCTACAGGTAACCACCATACAGACTTTTATGGTAAACATTTCCTTGTCTTTTTTTTTTTTTTTTAATAGGCTTATCCCCAAGGTATACATCCCTGAACAAAATAGTTCAATGTTGCCTGTTTCTCAACTTTGTAAAAACTGAATCACAGTGTGTGTATTCTTTTATGTCTTGCTTTTTTGGTTCAACAATGTAAGCTCCATCCAAGTTGTGAGCAGTTCTAATTCAGATCCCTTTTACTGGTGCATGTATTGTACTGAGTGATTTTGTCAAAATATATTTACCATTCTAACTCTGATGGACAAGAAGTTTGTTTACGGGTTGGGGCAACTGTGACATACACTGCTATGAACATGTATTCTAAGGCACGTGGGCACTATTTTTCTGGTATATATACCCAGGAACAAAACTTCTGGGTCTGAGGGGGAGTCAGCACCTTCTATTTAATGGCCCATCATTTCATAAAATAAAATAATGACAAATGTTTTTGAAAGTAGAAAAGTTCTTAATTTCTAATTAAAGGTTTCCAAGTAGGGTTTCTAGAACATAGGTCAACTGCAATGCTGTTTGGAAAGGCAGTTTTCTCAAAAATCTAGATTTAAAAGAGGCAGTAAAGCAAAAGTTAAAGAGTAGTCATTTAACACATGATTCCCTTATATAATTCCAAAATATTACTCCTAAGTGAAATGGTTAGGCTTCATATAGAATGACCTTTTCGCCTATTTCCAGTACTAGTAGCTCAGCTTTGTCTCAGATCTTACCACCATCTACAACCTGAAAGTGTGAGCTTGCTTCTTTTGTACACAGAATGAACACCTTGCTTAAGCCTTTCCCACGCTCCACGGTAAGCCTAGAATGAAAACGGATTACCTTCTTTGGGATGAGGTAGTTGGTGAGAGGAGTGTGAACCTCATGGGAGAGGCAGAGGGGAGAGAACAGCTGTCCCCCGCACTCACTGAAGGAATTCTCCATAAATTCATCACTTTCATCACTGCTAGAAAGTTCTTCCCATTCGTCATCAGAGGGATCTGGGAAGCAGGCAAACCATGCAGAACTGGAATAGTTAAGAAAATCTCCACGGGAGTTTCCCTCTTGGCCCAGGGGGAAAATGTCTAAATGTAAACTGTTAACAAACCTTCATTGCAGCACATGTTGACGATAATTTCCAGAGCAGTCTGTTGGGCTGTCAGCAATGCTATAGTCTCTCTCAGCTCCTTGTCAGTGGGCTTTAAAAAAAAAAGAAAAAAAAGTAAATGACCAACTCTCCATGGTTGGGAAAATGTTTTTGGGGAATTTCCTTAGTGAAAGCCTACTAGATTTTTGTACTTGGAATAGAGTACATGGAGAATGGGGTAGGTAAAAGAAAAGTCATGAAGTGCCAAAAGTACAAACGAGCATTATAATTCCTCTTGGTACAGTGGAGCATGCCCCCATTAACTGGGTTCCCATTCATCTGCATGGCTATTCCCCAGGTGTCGCTTAGTTAGCTGGAGAGAAGAGACAATTATCCAGGAATTCTGAACGGAATTCACCCTGAAACATAATCTACTGTGTCAAGAAGTAGCTGGGCATACTAGCTACTTCTTTAAACAAGAGTTCATTTAACTCTAGCTTTAAACAAGAGTTCATTTCAGACACCAGGCACTTATAAACAAACCTGCTTTTAGATGCTCAGCTTAGATGTCTTTCTTGGAATGGCTGCGTTAACAAACACTACTAAGGAGCCCTTATATGACCTGTAGAACTTGCTATGAAGCAGACGGACTTGTTTCCTGCCTTTCTTTAAAGACTATAATAAAGCATTTCTCTAAGACTAAAGAAAGCAGGAAGGTTTTTTTTTTTTTCTGAAAATATATAACGGCAACTTAAACTTAACATTATCAACTAACATTTTTAAAATGGGTAATATAAATTTATATAACCTTTATTCTCAAATTGTCTATGAAAAGTGAAATAACCACACTGATATTCCAAAACAGTACATGAGCTAAAAACAATGTATATTTTACTATTTGAATATTTCCCAACTTTAGTTTTCAACTGTTTTTTTTCCCCTGCTTAGAGACACAGTCTCACTCTGTTGCCTAGGCTGGAGTGCAGTGGCACGTTCATAGCTCACTGCAACCTCAAATTCCTGCACTCAAGCAATCCTCTTGCTGCAGCCTCTGAGTAGCTAGGACTACAGGTGCACGCCACCATGAATGGCTAATTTTTTTACTTTTTCGTAGAGACAAGGTCTTAGCCAGGCATGGTGGCGCATGCCTGTAATCCCACCTACTTGGGAGGCTAAGGCAGGATAATCCCTTGAACCTAGGAGGCAGAGGTTGCAGTGAGCCGAGATTGCACCACTGCACTCCAGCCTGGGTGACAGTGACACTCCGTCTCAAAAAAAAAAAAAAAAAAAAAAGAAAAGAAATAAATTTACCTGCTATTTTTTTTTTTTTTTTGAGAGATGGGGTCTCAGTATATTGCCCAGGCTGATCTTGAAATCCTGACTTCAAGTAATCCTCCCACCTCAGCCTCCCAAAGTGTTGAGATTATAGGCGTGACCACCATGTCCAGCCCCAGTGACTTCTTTGTGCAACAATTTAACTGTAACTTTTAATCATATTATTTAAAAAAAAAAAAAAGAAAAGCAAATTGCTAATTTAATTGATGTAGCTCAGGGATCCCTAAATTTGAATTCTACTTATTGGCATCAATAATGTATATAAAATCATTTCTAGTTTGCTTTGTGTGTGTGCTAATTCAACTAAATATACATTATTAGAGGAGATTCAAAGCTAAACAAGACATGTTGCTGCTGGGCTGTCATCCACTTAAAATATATGAAGATCTGGCTTATTCTTTTTATTCTTCTTTTTTTTTTTTTTGGAGACAGAGTCTTGCTCTGTCACCCAGGCTGGGGTGCAGTGGCATGATCTTGGCTCACTACAATCTCCGCCTCCTGGGTTCAAGCCATTCTCATGCCCCAGCCTCCCGAGTAGCTGGGACTACAGGTATGAACCACCATGCTCGGCTAATTTTTTGCATTTTTAGTAGAGATAGGGTTTCACCATATTGGCCAGGCAGGTCTTGACTCCTGGCCTCAAAGTGATCCACCCACCCCGGCCTCACCAAGTGCTGGGATTGATAGGCGTGAGCCACCATGCCCAGCCGAAGATGTGGCTTAAAAGGAACTCTGAAATTAAACTCCAACCTCTTTATGTAACTCTCTTGCTCAGAACTTTTCTCTGCTTCTCACTAGGCTATCGAGCTGACATAAAGAACCAATTTAGATGAAATGTTATGACATCTGAGATTTTGCTTCAAATAATCAGTATAGAAAAGACAGTGTGAGGGGAACTAGATGAAATCAAATAGAAAGAGATGTTGAAAATTGATAACTGTGGAAGCTAAGCAGAGAGTACTTTACTTTTTGCATGTGCCCCCACAAAAAAAACGGGTAACTGCTCTTCCTTTGTATCTCTGTGGTATATACCCTTCTTAAGTTAAATGATGCAGTTCCTGATTCTGAAGGAGTGCTGCAGAAGACACTGGATAGTGGTGGAAGACCACAGCTGAATATAACTTGTGTTCCTGGCACCCTACTGGCACTTAAACACCAGCTGGCTGACCAACTAGCATGTTAATCATCCAGTCTAGTCAGTTAAGAACATTTTATTTTCCTTTTCTTCTTTTTTTTCCCCTCTACCCCGCCGCCCCACCACTGCCCATCACTACAATCTTAAGGAAGACTTTATTTCTATTTTCTTTTAGTTTTGTTTTTCTGAAACAGAGTCTCGCTCAGTTGCCAGGCTGGAGTGCAGTGGCGTGATCTTGACTCACTGCAACCTCTACCTCCCAGGTTCAAGTGATTCTTGTGCCTCAGCCTTCCAAGTTGAGTGGCTGGACTACAGGCACATGCCACCACACCTAATTTTTGTATTTTTAGTAGAGATGGTGTTTCACCATGTTGGTCAGGCTGGTCTTGAACTCCTGGACTCAGGAAATTTGCCCACCTCAGCCTCCCAAAGTGCTAGGATTACAGGCGTCAGCCACCACACCTGGCCAGAAGACTTAAAAAGCCAGTTTTTTAACTGTAAGAAAACACTGCATTTTTATAAGCACACCAAAATAAAAGGTAATAAGAAAATAAATCTCTACATAACAGTTAAGTATCAATAGTTTTTCAACAGTGGCACTTCTATCTAAACCTTGTTAGACTTGAGGTCTCACCCCCAACCTTACTCCCTGGAGAAGGTCCTTGGAAGCAAGGCTGGAGGTGGGGACAATCACACAAGAATGCCATTCTCTCATTCCCAGCAAAGGGATTATCAGATCCTTCAAACAGCAGTATACCTGCATCAGATAGGATCAACAGAACCTGAGTACCATGGTGCCCACAGCTGAAAATGACCCCATAAGCCCTAGATTTATCACCATCCCCGTCTTTCCACATACAGGTATGAAAACAGGTTTGGGTACCACGGTGCACGCCTATGAGCCCAGCACTTTGGGAGGCCGAGGTAGGAGGATCGCGTGAGACCAGGCAGCATAGTGAGATCTCGTCTCAAAATAAACCAATAATAATAAAATAAAAAGAGTACATGTATCTAATGAAGTAGGTAACGACATAAAACATTTTATTGATGATTATACTGGTCTAAAATTATCAAAGCAGCATTTATGTTTTCTAACTATTTATGTTTTGGCCTTATAGCTATTGTTTGCGACATGTGACTGGGAACCAGAGTGCCTGACGTCTTTCAGTGCTACGCATTGAACGTACTGGATCAGCACTGCTTTCTCCTGTCAGTTCCTGGAATCCTTCTATTGATAAGACATATGGTAGTCATGGTAAAAATTTAGCCTTATGGCATAGTATATTGTTTAGTAGCTTTTTTATTGATGGCATGCGGCAAAAATTCAATCATTCATTTCAACCACATCGGGCCTTCTGTGCTTTTATCTGTCTGAAAATTTTTTATATTTGAGAAGAGACCCTTACTTCAAGCAGTTGCTCTAGTGTAAAGCCTTGGCGCATCGATTTTGTTTTGAATTTACCAAAACTACTGTTAACCTGATAAAGAGATACTGTTGTCAGGATCCCCACTTATTTATGAACCAGTGATTTCAGGAAATTGACCACTTAGTTTCCGTAAGTTTTTTTTTTTTTCACCAACTCTTTTCTCTCCAGAATCTCTGATACCGAAGTAAGAATTATCTGAAGGTCTGTTAGTATGACTTTATTTAGTTTCTGTATCTATTTCTTCTTGCCCTTTGGCCTTACAAGAGATAATTTAGTTGAGAGTTTATTTATTTAATTATTTTTAATTTTAAAATTTTTTATTGTTCTGAGAGGAGTCTGGCTCTCTACCCCAGGCTGGAGTGCAGTGGCTGGCTCTGCCAACCTCACATTCCGAGGTCTCACGTGATTCTCATGCCTCAGCCTCCCGAGTAGCTGGATTACAAGCATGCGGACCATGCCCAGCTTATTTCTGTATTTTGGTAGAGACAGTGTTTTACATGTTGGCCAGGCTGGTCTTGAGATTGGGACCTCAGGTGATTTGCCCACCTTGACCTCTTAAAGCTGATGGGTTACAGGTATGAGCCACCTGTCTGGCCCGTATTTTTTTTTATTTTAATAGTTGGTAAATGCACATGAAATTTAACGTCTTAATCATTTTGGGTTTTCTGAGACAAAGCCTCCTCTGTGCCCAGGCAGGCGTGCTTGGTGCGATCTTGGCTCACCGCAGCCTCCACTCCTGGGATCAGTGATCTTCCATCCTCAGCCTCCCAAGAAGCTGGGCCTACGGTGCATGCCCCCAGGCCCATTTAATTTTTTTTTTTTTTTTTTTTGAGGACGAACTTCTCCACTCTGTCAACCCCGGCCTGGACATGCATTGGTTATGCCAGCCAGCTTACTGCAATCTCGCCCCTGAGTTCAAGCAATTCTCCTGCCCTCAGCCTCTGAGTAGCTGGGAATACAGCACCCACCACCATGCCTGGCTAATTTTTTGTATTTTTTTAGTAGGACGGGGTTTTCACCTTTGTAGCCAGGATGGTATCGATCTCTCGAACCTCGTGATTGCCTGCCTCGGCCTCACCAACAGTGATGGGATCACAGGCGTGAGCCACCACGCCTCCGCTAATTTTTTAATCTTTTTAATAGGGATGGTGTTTTTACCCGTTGACCAGGCTGGTTCAACTCCTGACCTAAAGTGATTGGCCCATCTTGACTCCCTGTGCGGGATACAGGCATGAACCACAGTGCCCAGCACAGTTAATCTTTGTATTTTTTTTTAGAGATGACATCTCACCACGTTGCATACGCTGGTGCTCAAACTCCTGAGCTCTTATAATATGCCCACCTGACCTCCCAACAGTGCTGGAATTCACAGGTGTGGCACTGCCCCAGCCTTTAATGTTTTAATGTATAATTTATGCTGTAAAGTACATTCATCTGTTGTGCAATAAAATCCGGAACTTTTTTTCATCTTGCAAACTGACACTCTACCCTTTAGACACAATTTTTCCCTTTCCCCTACCAGCTGCTTGTCAGCCACCATCCTGGACTACTCTAAATACTCATAGAAGTGGCATTATACAGGCATTTGTTCTTTTTGTGATTGGCTTATTTCTTTTCTGCCTAGTGGCTCAAGGTTCATCCATGTAGCATGTGTCGAAATTCCTTCCTTTTAAATGCTGAATAATATTGCTTGTAGCATACCCCACATTTGTTGATCTGTTCATTGTTGATGGAACTTGGTTACTTCTACAACTTGGTATTGTGACTACGGCTGCCTGTTGTGAAATGATTAATTTTTTTTTTTTTTTTTTGAGACAGAGGCAGCTGTGTTAAACCAGCTGAGTGCACGTAGCAACGATCTGGCTCACTGCAACCTCTGCCTCCGGGTTGGTTCAAGTGATTCTTGTCCTCGACACCCAATGTTAGCTGGGATACAAGCGGCCTACCACCATGCCTGGCTGATTTTTGATTTTTCAGTAGAGAGTTGCGTCTCACCCATGTTGGCTAGACTTGTCCAACTCTGGACCCTCACGTGATCTCCCACCTTGGCATACCAAAGTGTTGGGATTACAGGGTGAGCCCCCCGCACCAGCAAAAATGGTGTAATCTATTCAAGTCCCTGGCTTCAGTTCTTTTGGCGTGTTATAGCCAGGAGGTGTTTTTATTTTTGTAGAGTAACTTAAAAAAAATTTTACTCTGGACTTCTTAAGTAGCTCGTTTTTTTTGATAACAACAAATGAAGAGAGAACCTGCTTCTCATGTTGTATGTGAGACCGTACGTTGGAATTTAGTGTACATTCCATTCCATCACGGATATCAGAACAGACGCTACTGAGGGAGCAGCCGCTTAGGTTACCAGCGATAAAGTGAAGCCACTCACTTTGTCATTTAAAAGAAACTCGATGAGTGTTCTATCGGGTCTACTGCTAACGCAGTGTATCAGAGAAGAAAGGACTGTGTGCCAAGGGAAGGCAAGATGAATTGTGCAGGGTTCTTATAACTAAGGGCACTGCCCTCAGTGCAGAACTCATTGACATTTAATAAATAATGAACAAAGGCAGTGGGCTGCTGAGATTTTTTGAAATTACCGGCCTTAAAAGTCTTGTGAAACTTAAACTTAATAAAATTTCACATGCATTTCTTCTCCCTTATGCTTATTTTTCCCCCGGCACCAATTTGGAGTCTAAAGGACATTATTCCATGAGAGTCAAGCAGAAATCATAAATGCTTACTGACGATCTTATCTGAAGTTTGGGAATGGATGCTGGTGAATGATTGAAACAGTTATTCAAATTAAGCGACTGAAACGCAAAGGGTTAACAAACTGCTGCAGAGGTGAGGAAATAGTAGGAGAACATAATGGGGATGATTGATTGAAGATGATTAAATGGAAGGAATTTCTCCTAAGAGAAAAGTCAGAAGGAAACTTTTCGTTTCAGATTATTACTACCGTGAAGGTCTAAGTCAGGTTGATGTTCTCAAGTATGGATTAATTACAGCTGTTTTTTTTTTTTCCAGCAGTTATCTTGGCTTTGCAGAAAAAAATTATCGTAAAGTTAGCCTATAACGGGCGTTTCGGTAAAAAATGTGTCGTTATTTCCTGTTGATCTCTTTAGTCATTAAATAATCTCCTACGGGGGAAAAGATCTTTTATCTAACGGTGATAGTTTTATACACAGGAGAAGATTTTCAGGATGGGACATAAACCTATCCTTTGAAACACCCTTTAGAAAATAGATGATCATCTTGTAACTTTGCATTCTCCCACAGCTCGTTACGTCTGTTGCCAGAAGTCTCGACTAAAGGAATTTTGTACTTTGCCTGAATTGTTCCCTTGCATTCTTGCCTCTTATTTTAGTATTTAGCCTTATCAAGGTGGCAACCAAATCTTCATTTATCCACTACTGATTGCAGAGGTTGGTTGACTGTGCGATGAATGCTTGGTTTGTAGTTTTCTTGGGATGTGGGTGGAGTGATGTGGCATAGCTTGTGCTGGTGATGGATATTGCAGTAAAAGGGGCCGCACATCTGGGGTCCGGACGCATTTCATCTGAACAGTCTGCAGAGAGGAGAGCCATTTTGGGGGAGGCGAACACTTTTTTAAGGAGGGAAACAAATAGAAAACAGGGAACACAGTGACGAGGCTTTATCATTCCTGTGCACATGACTGTGCTCCCAAGTTGCCAGGCACTGTGCTAGACACTGGTCATAAAAGATGATTATTAAGACGTAATTTCCAGCCTTTCAGGAATCTTCACCATGTTGGGGGAAACAGACAAAAAATCCCTGGCTCTTAAGTCCTGCTGCACGAACAGTACTGTGCCCTGCACAGATTTCTAGGGAATGGTCTCTGTCGAGTAGGCCCTTGTTCCAGCCTTTATGGGAGAGCTAACGGACGGGCTGCCGCCGAGAGAGCCCTTTTGGACACAACATCTGGGGCGTCTAAAGGCGGGGGGGTGGGGTAATGAAAAAGCAGGTTAGTGTTTGGAGAGATTCACTCAGGCAGCTGGATGGAAGGAAAGCACAAGGGCCTGGCAGCAGGAGGACCAGTCAAGAGGCTGCCGAAGGATGACGACGGCTGCGTTGGTGGGAGGGCAATCATTGGTCCCTCATGCATCACCTGTGTCATGATGTCTCAGGAAGCATAAATGATGGTGTTTCAAAGAAATCAAAAACTGTGGCTAGAACCACCTTTTTCCCGTCATAGAGACAACCTGTGGGTGCAAAGCACTGTGTTAGTGCTGGTACAAATAACCAGAAATGGGAAGGCCCACGCTTGTCCTTGAGTTGCTCACAGATTTTTTTTTTTTTTTTTTTTGGAGACAGAGTTCTTTGTTGCCAAAACTGCAGTCCAGTGGTTTTTAATATTGGCTCACTGCAACTCCGCTCCCCACGGTTCGTAGCAATTCTCCTGCCCGGCCTCTACAGGCAGTGCCACACACCCGCAACTGGCATTTTTAGTAGAAATGGGGTGGTTTCTCCCACGTTGGCAGGCTTGGTCTCAAACTCCAACCTCAGGTGATCTGACACCAGACTCTCAAAGTGCTGGATTCGTGCCCAGCCTAGA
>NC_044565.1:10167009-10190131 GCF_007565055.1 Rhinopithecus roxellana
GGACTCAGATAATTATTTAACTGAATCAACTGGGTTCCTTAATTTCACAGTATTATCCTTCCTTACTTTGTAAATAGGGAAATGGAGCCTTAGTCACACAAATGTCTTGTTCGAAGTTACTAATCGATTGAGTAACTTAATAATTTATTGACATCTGAGGCTTTTCTCTGATTTTACAGCCTCAGACCAGAAATGATGGGATCTCAGCCTTCTTTGCTTAGAGATTGGTGAGCCAAGACCTGGAGAGAGAACTCTGGTTGTCTTGTCACCCAGATGAACCATTTAATAGAAAAGGAATTCTACTCAGCCAGTACTTAAAAGCTCGACATGTTGGTGTGGAGACCTGAGTGTGACTGAGTTCAGATCACTTTAAAAATTTCCTGGGCCTCACTTGACCCATCTGTGAAAGGGGGTAATGAACTCTTTTCTGCATAAAGGCAGGGGACTGTCCAGATGACCTCTGGAGAAGTCTTCTTACCCTGAGATTGATGGTTCTGTGAGCAGTACAACTCACACCCAAAGTCTTAGTCGCAGGGCACTTTAGTGGAAAAAAAAAAATTGAGGCTATTTTTAGAGCCTTCATCTGTTTATAGACTAGTTGGTAGGAGAGCAATACCTTTGAAAGGCTAAGGAATAGTTTTATACAGTGTGTTAAGGATGTTGTCAAAACTAATATTCATGTATGAAAAGACTTTAACATTTATTAATATTTTTTTCTATAGATTGGTGAAATTGGTTTGTTATTTTTGTCATTTCACTTTTGTGGAAAATGAGCAAAGGTGAGAGATAAAATGATGTGATCAGGCCAGGTATGTTGGCTCATGCCTGTAATCCCAGCATTTTGGGAGGCCAAGGTGGGCGGATCACCTGAGTTGAGGAGTTCAAGACCAGCCTGGTCAACATGGTGAAACCCTGTTTCTACTAAAAATACAAAAATTATCTGGGTGTGGTGGCACACGCCTGTAATCCCAGCTACTTGGGAGGCTGAAGCAGGAGAATCGTTTGAACCTGGGTGGTGGAGGTTGCAGTGAGCCAAAATCGTGCCATTGCACTCCAGCCTGGGTGACAGAGTAAGATTCTATCTCAAAAAAAAAAAAAAAAAAAAAAATGTGATCAACATCAAAGGACACTGTAAAGCAGCAGAGGATTGAAGATTTTACTAAGACTTAGTGGATGTAGAAGAGTTTAAAATATTCTAGGCCGTGGTTTGCAAACTTGGCCACATATTAAAATCTTCAGAGGAACTTTCAAAAGATGCTTGCCCCCCCTACAATGCTCATCTCAATCACAGTGTCTGTGGGTGAGACCCAAGCTCAGTTATATTTTAAAACTCCTGAGAGTTTAGAACCGTTGATCTAGTCTTGGTTTCATATCAATTTCTCTGATGGTATCTTGCTTGACATCTTACTTACTGGGCTGCATTTTTATGCTGCGACTTCCCTGACACCCAAGTGAAAACCTCTGGATGACCCCAAAATTCACCCAAACAACGTGAATGTAATAGGAACTCTTGAAAAGGCTTACAAGCCTTGAAGTAAATGTTGGGCAAAGGGAACGAAAGGGTTAATGTTTTTTTGCATTGGGGCCTGCCTTCTTTTTATGCTCCTAGGAACGTTTAAAAACGAGAGCAAGGAATATATTTCATTGCTTTAATTGTTCAAGGTCTTTTAAAAGCGTGTGCAATAAAATACCGTTTAAGATAACTGACCTTTATATTTTAATGCTTTTTGGAAGGGAATAATACCTAGTGTTCAGCTGCAGTATAACTTTTAAATATATATATGTATGTGTGTGTGTGTGTGTGTGTGTGTGTGTCAGCAGAGCTTGTTTTGGAATCAAAGTGCTGAGGGTTTTGCTGCCTTCCCAGATATTTTACCTGTTTCTGTTTCAACATCAAGTTCCATTCAGTTGATGTTTCTTGACCTCATAATGTCTAACCTTTATATCTTTGTTTTCTCTGTCTCCAAACTTATCCGAGAAGGAGACTTCAAGGCCTGATTCATTAATTTTTCCTTCTGCTGGGAAGCTCAGGTGTGTCATGGAAGCTCATGTGACCTAATCTATATTTTGACAAAGAGGAAAGCTCCCTGCTCTCCCCTGCACCAATTCTTTTGGTAATTTTTAATCCCAAAGGCCACTGCTAATACATTTTTAAAAATTGATGCTAGCTATTACGTTGTTAGATATAGCTCAACTTCCAACTCTAAACTTGCTCTTTCTGAAAGGGAAATAGTACTCAGGTTGCAAACATAGTGAACTGGAATTTCAGAGGCTTGAATTGGCCTGCAAAACTTGTGACTGTAGCCCTGGTTATACATCCACTGTGGTCTTGGACATGTGAGGTGTTGTCTACCCTCAGGAGTTTTAGAAGAAGAAATTTTATGGCTTCACTTTCCATATTAAGAAATTAAAATAGCCAGGTGCAGTGGCTCACACCTGTAATCCCAGCACTTTGGAGGCCAAGGAGGGAGGATAGCTTGAGTCCAGGAGTTTGAGTGGAGTGGTCAACACAGCCGAGACCCCACATCTACAAAAAAATTTAAAAATTAGCTGGCATGGTGGTTCATGCCTGTAGTCTCAGCTACTCAGGAGGCTGAGGTGGGAGGGTCACTTGGACCTGGGACGTCAAGGCTACAGTGAGCTGAGATTCTGCCACTGTACTCCAGCCTGGGTGACAGAGCAAGACTGTGTCCAAAAAAAAAAAAAAAAGAAAAGAAAAGAAAGAAAAAGAGAAGAAAATATGCAACATTCTTTGTGTAGCTCTGAAATGTATTTCACATATTTATGTGAAATAAAATTGCTTGTGCTTAATTTATTATTTTAAAATCATGTTTGAAAATAGAGCTAATTCTCAGTTATTACATTTCCCCCCTCTTTCTGATGGTTTTTTTCTTAACTTTTGATTGTAAATGATTTTAAACTTATTTAAAAAGTTGCAAAATAAGCATAGTCCAATATAGCCATATACTTTTACCCAGATTTGTCTATTGTTAACATTTTATCCCATTGGCTTTATCATCCTCCCCCTTCCTCCCTCCCTTCCTCTCTCTCTACACACACGTGTGCGCACGCGCACGCACACACACACACACACACACACATGCTCTCCCCCACTCCATATATATATGTATGTATTTTTTTCCCCAGAAGTATTTGAGAGTGTCACATATATCATTGCCTCTACCCCTAAGTACAGTGTGTATTTCCTAATAATAAAAAGAATAAAGACAGTCTCCTCATATTCACAGTATGGTAATCAGCTTCTGTATATTTGACACTGATTCAATACTTCAATCTACTGTCTGTACTTCTCCTTTGTCAGGTGGCCCAGTTCTGTCCTTGAAGAAAACGGCTTTTTTGCCTTCAGTGTACAGTCCAGCCTAAGGTCAGGTAGTGCATTTAATTGTCAAGTCTCTTTAGTCTCCTTTAATTTGGAACATTTCCACAGCCTTTATCTTTTATGTCATTGACATTTTTGTAGAACATCGTGTTCTCCCCCTTTACAAATATAGTATTCCTCATTTTGTATTAGTCACTTATTTCTTCACATTTTGATTCAACTATGCATTCCCCGAAGGAATATTACAAAAATGATGTGTCCTGCTCAGGTATCACATCTGGAGTCTTATGTGTCCATTTATCCATCATTGGGGATGTTAATTTTGAGCAACTGATCAAGGCATTGTCCAGTTTCTCTGCAGTATAGATATTCTTTCCTTTGCAATTATTAAGCTATCCATGGGGAGACACTTTATTGTTGCTCCTCATCAAAATATTACCTACATTTTCTCCTAAACCAGTATTAAGTATGATGGCTGCAAAATTAGGATTCCATGTTACTACTCTCTTCACGTTCATCATTCGGCATTCTGCGTTCTACTGTATGCGGGAGCCCCTTCCTTCTCCCCCTTCTCTCTCTTCCTCTTCTCTCCTCTCCTCTCCTTTTCTTTTCCTTCCTTCCCTTCCCTTCCCTTCCCTTCCCTTCCCTTCCCTTCCCTTCCCTTCCCTTCCCTTCCCTTCCCTTCCCTTCCCTTCTTCCTTCCTTCCTTCCTTCCTTCCTTCCTTCCTTCCTTCCTTCCTTCCTTCCTCCTTCCTTCCTTCCCTTCCTTCTTCTTTCTTTTTTCTTCTTCTTTTTTTCTTTTTCTCTCTTCTTCTTTCTTTCTCTCTTTCTTCCTTTCTTTCTTTTCCTCTCTTCTTTCTTTCTCTCTTTCTCTATTTCTCTCTCTCCTTTCTCTTTCTTTCTTTCTTTCTTTCTTTCTTTCTTTCTTTCTTTCTTTTTTCTTCTTTCTTTCTTTCTTTCTTTCTTTCTTTCTTTCTTTTCTTTCTTTTCTTTTGGTTATGGTCTTCAAGATTCCTGTTTCAATCTTACATAATTCATTCCTGCTATATAATATTTTGACTGTCAAATTATCCCAGGTTTGGTCAATGGGAGCTGTATCAAGTTGACTCCTATGTCCTTAAGACATGTACCCATCATCTTTGTTGTTGTTAGCAGTTGATTAATTGCTGGAAGAAAAAGCTGTTCTAGTTTGGTCTTGTATATTCTCTGTCCCAGCCATGAAGTCAACTGTGTCTTCATTATGTCCTCACTCTTTTAAGTGCAGAATGATGTTAGAGACCAATATCTGAGTGCTAGGTGTGCTCATTACTACTCTGGTGCCTTCACTTATAGGCTCTTTCAATGACTGGAGCTAGGAAATTATATATATAAAAGTATATGTATATAAACAAAACCTACATGTATATGTGTATCTGTAAATATATGGAGGCATATATATATGTGTATATACAAATACTACTAATAATTTGCTAATACCACTTACTACACAAAACAAATCTGTGAAAAAGAGTTGAGGATTTGCTTATGGTGCTCCTCCTTCAACTTAACCCTGCCCAAGACTGAGGGTATATTGTCAAATACTCTTCAGGGATTACCTGGATTAGTTCTTTGGTCATGTCTCTTTCCCCTACATCCTAATGTCCTTATGTTCATTTAAAATACAGTTGGGTTCAAATGCTTCAGTTTGCTATCAGTTTTAGTTTCCCTCCTTCCCATCCTAGTTTGTTTAATTTTATTTTTTGAATATGTAAAACATTAACGTGCTTCCAGAAGCCAAAACTAAACCAAAAGAAGTGCCAGTCTCTCAGATATTTGTGCCACCTTGTTATTCCCTACATCTCTTGGAGGTTTTCTTGGTTATCTTTCTGGTATTTCTTTTAATCCTGATTATATATATATATATATATATATATATATATATGTTTTGTATTTCCTTTTCTTTCTTACACAAAGATAGCATGTTGTATATTTTCCTTTGCACTCTGATTTTGTGAATCTTTTTCTTTTTTTTACGTTCCCTCTTTTCTCCTTCTCTTCCTCCCTCCCTTTCTTCCTTCTTCCCTTTTTTTGTTTTTTTCTCTTCCTGCTCAACCAATTTCCCATACTTGGACAGTTGGATGGTTTTCTGCAATGAATAACATTTTGCATATGTATGTCCATATCATTAGATATATCTTTGGGATATATTCTTAGAAATGGGAATGCTGGGTTAAGAGTAAATGTTTTGTGAAGTGTTTTAGTTACCAGATTTCTCTCTGATGGAATGTCCCACCAGCATTCCCAACTACAGAATGTCTGTGAAGCTTATGAATTGTTGCCAATTTGATGAATGAGAAATGGTATCTCAGTATAGTTTTGATTTGCATGTGTCCTATTAGGAGTAAAGTTAAGCATCTTATGTATTTAATGTCCGTATGTATTCATTTTGTGAGTTCTTTTTTGTGAGTTACCTGCTCATGTCTTTTGCCCATTTTTAAATTTTATTATTATTTTTGAGGACAGTCTCTCTCTCTGTTGCCCAGACAGGAGTGCAATGGCACGATCTCAGCTCACTGCAACCTCTGCCTCCCTGGTTCAAGTGATTCTCCTGCCTCAGCCTCCCGAGTAGCTGAGATTGGGTAGGCGCGTGTCACCACACCCAGCTATTTTTTTGTATTTTTCATGGAGATGGGGTTTTGCCATGTTGGCCAGGCTGGTCTTGAACTCCTAACCTCAAGCGATCTGCCCACCTCGGCCTCCTAAAGTGCTTGGATTACAGGCATGAGCCACTGCACCCAGCCCCCGCTCCGCCTTTTTTTAAATTGGATTTTTGGTCTTTTTCCCAATTAGAAAAGTCTTCAGAAATTAGATATATTAGCCTTTCATCTATGAAGTATATTACACATATCTCTCCCAATTTGTTTATCTTTTGACTTTGATTGCAGTATTTTTTTTTTTTCTTTTCAGTCATATAAAATTTTATACTTACAGAGACAAATTTAAGAATCATTTCTCTTATTGCTTCTGGACTTTGTTCGTTGTTAGAGAGCATTTCTTAACACCCACGTTATCTGCATGTTAACTTCCACTACCTGTATAGTTTCATTTTTCACATTTAGATCCTTAATTCGTCTGCAGCTTATTTGTGTGTAACGTAACGAATGGATCTAGTTTTACTTTTTTCCAAATGCTTATCTGGTGTCTCAACACCATTTAGTATGAAAATATCTTCTCATACTTCTCCTGTGATTTGAGACTGATGGTTACTTTTTAACCTACACCATGACTAGGTGTGAAGGAGAATGATGGTAAACAGTGGAACAGGGTAGTTAGAGGAAAATGAGGTCCCAGCTAGATAATGACTGAAACCCGGTAACAACCTACATATTTTTGACTTCAACACAGAACTCTTTACCTTTTACAAGTCATCCTCTCTGGACCATTTCTTTTGTCAAAAATTAACATATTTAATAGAAAAGCTGTTTAAAACAAAAGGAGGGTTTAGAGATTATCTGTGCTTTCCCTCCTCTCAGTAAAACCTGTAACACCCCTTCTTCCCCAAATAAATTATGAGAATGGGGCTGCATACATTTTTTTGAGAGCACGTGTGATTATGTTTCCTCTTGTTCCTCGCCACATGGTGATTACTCTGTGCCCTCTCCTGCAAACTGCCCATGTTTCACTGCTTGTAGGTCAAAGCTATATTGGGGGAGAAGTGAATTTGGGAAGTTTTGCAAGTTAAGTTGTGCTACCTGAGTCAGTGACTGTGTCTTAACTCACCTTTTTGCTTCCAGGTTCTTGCTCAGGGCCATCTGTGCACATGGTTTTCACTCAATAAGTGCCTCATGAATTTAAATGACTACACATTAAACTAAAATGAGGTCTGCCCACCTATTCTTAAGAAATTAAACTCTACAAATGATGTATTCCAAAACTACAAAAGAGGGTGAAAGCCAAAACAGATGAAGCTGTCCTTATATGGGCAGGAAAAACTCAGTAAGATTTTATCAGTTCAGTAGGTGTTGCATATGGTGATTTGGAACTGTCTGCCACTTCCAAGATGGCCTCACTTTATTGTGTGGTCAGTACAGTTTGTATCTAGTCCTCATCAGGTTAGGCCTGGAACTCCCCAACCCCTTTTAAAAACAGCAAATCAGGGTTTCTGTGGTGGAATGGGAAGGCAACTGGCTTGCATTAATTGATGTATAAGGTAGCCCATGATAAACTCAATGCCACTTTTATACACATCTGGGAGCAAGAGTTTTTGGTTAATTGGCTTGCCTATGTTTTTGCTCTGCCTTGGATGCTACAGAAATGGAATTGTTTGTTAGAGTCGTTGCATGGTGAAGGAAGAATCAGAGCCAAGGTTTTGAAGGACCTAAAGGAGAACATTCTGTGTTCTGCAGGTGTCTTCCTCCTGGGGATACAAACAGCCCCCTGCCACACACACAGTAGGTAGGATTCCTTCAATGCCTCTCCTCGGGTGAAAGATGTGGCATATGGAACTGATTGATCAAAATCACTGGGGCAACTGTATGGGCGCCCTCCTGCAGTGTAACATCCTAACAGGACTTTTGACAGGAATGGATACCTAAATATTTAGACTCCTGGAGGCCTTGTCTGTCTCAGCCATACCTACCAGTCACCGTGGTGTCTCCTTTCTCTGTGTGGTACCGGATAAATACAGATAAATTCTACACCCTGACTTACTCCTACTTAATGCAAGGAAGTTATAAAATGTTTGAGTAGCTTACTTAAGTATTATTCCTGCCATGGCTTCTTGACATGCCTTGATGGAGCTATGGAAAGCATCTTGGTTGCTTCAATACAAGGTTGTGAGTCATTTCATTGGTCAGGGTACTCACTATACTTTGCTGAGCTTATCCACTGTGCGGATCCATCTTGGGAAAGGAGCAGAGGAGATACTGGGAATACCACATCTGCTGAAGACTGTGCTGGATGGTTTCTCCAGAGATCTCATCCAATCTTTTCAACACCCACTCAAAATATAGGAGCTGTTCCATTTCACAGATGAGGAAACAGAGGCTCAGAGACTTTACGTTAGTCTCCCAGGTCATCAAGCTAGTGCTAGCATTCACAGAACCAAGACTCTAAACCAGGTCTGAATACCCATGAAATTAATACTTTTCCTCTATGCCTCACACATGCCACATCATCCCAAGGCATCACCTTTTCTTGAATCATGTTCATAGATTCTGGGCAAGCAGCCTCAGTTTGGTTCTATGAAACCTTTCCTGACCTCCACCTCCCTGCACACACACTATGTGAACACTGTAATGGTTAGTTGTATACACAGTTGCTGCCAGTGCTAGACTGTGAGTTCTTCTAAATATCTTCCTACAGTGTTTAATTCATAGCTGGCTTTGGCTACATATGTAGTGAAAATTCTGGTTTTCTGCATCATACTGTGTTTCCATACTGACACTAACAATCTAGACATGCTTTCTTAGAATCAGGCAACCCATTTACCTTTAAGGATGCACTGACTTTGGTTTTTGCTTTAATATTTGGCCAAAACCTGCTCGTTGAGTTCGACCTCTGTGAAGGGTAAAGTAGCCAAATGCCTACCTCATTAACATTGTAGGCAACTCTGAAATTTTGCAGGATAATCATTACATTGATGTGAACGTCACACTGGTTACTGTCATACCATATCAGCATAAAAATGTTAGTAATGAATAAGTATATTTTTCAGATTTGTTGTTAATATCCAGATATGTACTTTTCAAATGTAGGTGAGCATTTTACTTATAACTTGGAATGAGAAACCTTCTTAAACTACTTTATACTCTGAGAGTCCACAACTAATTGAAATATAAAGGAAATATTAAGAGTAAGATGCTACAATATTTAATGATGACTGTGAAAGCTAAGAGTGTATGGGTTAAACAATTAAGAATTTTCAAATAGTTAAGTAGGGAAATTAGTTGATAGGTAATATGAAAATTAGATTAATTAAATCTTAGTTAATGAATATTAGCTAATTGAGGTTATTAAATCTTAGTTATTACAGTTTGTTAGCTAGATAACTTTGGGTTGACCAACACATTTTTTTAGCTAACAAGCATTTATAAAAATGTAAATTATAATCTAAGTATTGTTATAGAACTAGATTATACAATAATTATAATTGTTATAGGGTTGTTTGTTGAATGCATTTGTAACACCAAACAGAATGACCATTAAGCACCATTTTTAACTGTTATTTAATTACACTTAAGGTCATCACTCTTTCAAGAAAAAGCCTATTTAAATTTTTTTTTTCACATTTTCTGAAGATAAATTAAAAGTAGAGTGTCTACATTGTCTTCTCAACATTTCCTGATCAGGAAAACCTCCCAAATCACGTATAGCAACATCAATGATAAATGATTTTTAACACAGAGAAATTTCATGTCTATTCTTATATCACAAAAATTCAGATGATAGTAATAGATTTCAGCCTCAGCTTTGGCTTACTATTGATTTTAACATTCATTCATTTGGCACTCGGCCCAAGTGGGTAATGGGTGCAAATCTATCAGTGGCTCTTCATACATTTGTGCAGGGAGGTACACATGCATATGTGTGGGTGTTTCAAAGTCAAACTGGAATAGGCCTCTCACATTTATCTCCCATTAATTTGCAGATTGTTTCCGTGGTTACCATCCAGAAATTTCCCAGTAATCCTTGAGGAAGTTAGGGAGTATGAGACCATTAGGGAGAGAGAATATGTGGCATAGAGAAGTGATGGGCATTCGTTGTCTGAGGTTATGAGGTCGTGGTGAAGCCTGGTCATGTCGCCCCATCTCCAGACTATGCCCAGTGCTCCAGATCCCATAGACCTGGATCTTAGTTCTGGCGCTAGAACTGTCCCTGACACACATATAGTAAGACTTTAATTTCCATTTTCCCTGTCTTATGAAAAGAAGTGTTGCTAAGCTCATTAATTAGCATTGTGCTTATAGCTTTTTCCTGACTGTTAATGACTTCTTGAGGATGGGCATGCTTTGATGAGCTCTATGGTCCTGGGCAAGCCATGGTGTCCTCTGTTACCTGCACAGTGAGGGTGACGGTCATGTTACCTCCTGAGGCCACCTTTCAGCTTTGCCATTCTGTCATTTGACAAAGACCGAATAGAGAAAAGACAAGATTTAACGACTGTTCAAGTTCAAGCCAGTTTGTATTTGCTGAAAGACACAACAGAGGGAAAGAAATTGACATGTAGTTTAAACAGACTGGTTTTTCATTGGCATGGGAAGTGTGAATACTACCTCTTCCTGGTTTATGAGATATGAAATTGATTGTCTGCCTTATCTGTTTCTCACTTTTATTCTCCGTTCATAGTTTGGTCATGGAATGCAGTTTTGAAGACAGCTTCAAGTTGTTTTTTGCTCAGTAATCCTCGTAGTATTTACTGTTGTTCGTTGGGCACCCAGTCTGTGTACACACGTCATTCCTAATCTTAGAAGAAAAACAACATGCAAAACATATATTTTCTTTCCTACTTTGTAAATAAGGAACTGGGGCTCAGAGAGGTTAAACGACTTACTTAAGTTCAATTAGAAAGTGGCAGAGCCAGGATTCAAATGTTGGTTTGCCTAATTACAAAGCCTATATCCACTTTCCACCCTGTGCTGCCACAGCATTAAAGGCTGTAAATTGAATTCCACACACTCCTGCTTTCACCTGTACTATTACAGTGATAAGTAAAACCAGTGCTGAGCCCTACTTACGAGGTGTCCTTGATTTGTGTGCGGATGCTCATGACACTTCTGTGTGGCATCTGCTGACAGGCTCATGGGCCCCAGACATTCCCACTACAAGGAGCTCATCCTGGACTCCCCAGCCAGGGAAAGAGACATGAAGAGGAACTGGTTTGTGATGAGGGATTATTGTGATGCTTGAAGTGAACAGTTAGTTCTTCCCATTTATTTGACTTCCTACTTCCCTTCCCTTTGAACATTTTAGTCAAACTTCTAGCAGTGACTTTCAACCCTGGCTGTGCATTAAAATCACTTGAGGAGGTTTTGTTTTGAGACAGCATCTCTCTCTGTCATCCAGGCTGGAATGCAGTGGCATGATTATGGTTCACTGTAGCCGCAACCTTCTGGGCTCTATCAACCCTCTTACCTCAGCCTTCTGAGTAGCTGGGACTACAGGGACATGCCACTATGCCCAGCTAATTTGTATATTTTGTAGAGACAGGGTTTCACTATGTTGCCCAGGCTGGTCTCGAACTCCTGGGCACAAGTGATCCGCCCACCTTGGCCTCCCCAAGTGCTGGAATCATGGAGCATTTTATTTGTAACCATGTCAGCCCTCACCTTCCAGAGATCTTGATATGAATGGGCTAGGTTGGGCTCTCGCTATTAGCGTTGAAAAAAAATTACTGCAGGGATTCTAAGATTCATCTAGAGAAGACGACTACTGTATTAGGGGGCAGAACATCCACTTTTCACTGTTCTGTTGGTACAGTATACTTTTTTTGTGACTTCTATGAACCCTCAATCTTATGATGTTACCATTCCATTGACGAGTGGGATTTATTCACCAAGAGCATTTATATTTTTTTGAGATGTCTTAGGTTGTGGAGAGGGTGTTACAGGAATGGACACAGATGCTGAATTTAGTGGCCCCAGAGAAGGGGAATGGACCACTTTGGATTGGATTATTGGGAGCAACCAAAAGTCAGTGCTGTGGCTTTTGCTGTCTTCCCTTGTCATCTCTTCCCCTCACCAGATTTTCAACACGGAAGGGGTGTATTTTCTAGTTATGGGGTATTCACAATCACATCTAATAATTTTACTCCAGATCATGCTATGGCTTGTTTATACTAGCTTGAATATTTGTAGTTTCTTTGATTTTTGTTTGCTAATTTAATTTACTGTTACATATAAAAGAATGGCTTCCATGGAGATAATCACCATGGCTCCTAGAGTGCATCCAGAGACATTTGCCTTGCTCCTGTGGAAATACGCCCAGACTCCCCAGCATGACATTCAGTGTTCACTCCACACCTGACACCAGTCTTTCTCACTAATTAAGGCCACTGTTTACCATTCTTGGGCACCAGCCAGATGAACTATAGCCTGGGCTGGGATCTGCCTGATCTTGCTGAGACATTAACTCTGTCCTGAAGCTGTTTGTCATTCCAGCAGCTAGAAATAATCTTTCCTTTCCTAGAACTTCCACACTGCATTGAGCGGGAACACTTGTAGAACTTCTCACATTGTCCCTCAAGCTATTCTTATTTATGCATGTATATAACTTCTCCCCTTCTACTACTGTAAGCTTCTGCAGGGTGGGGCAGCCTCTTCTTCATTTTGATATTTACTGCTGTGCCAAGAATATTGTAGGCATTTCCTTCAATTGTTATTCCCCCAGTATATGTGTTACTTTGTTCAATTCTGCAGTTGTCCAAAGCTAATCTCCTGAGCTGTTGGTAGCTTTGGTGAACATTTGGAGAGGACTACAGTGATGGCGTAAAATCCGGTGACCTAGTTACAGAATATCCCCTGCAGGCTCACTGGTAAGGAAGGCTCATGTTTAAACTCAGTGAAAGGAGAGCCTGGCTTATTTATGGTGGTGGTTGTTTACATGTCTTTAAATGACCTTTTTTTTTTTTTTTTTTTTTTTTTTTTAAACATAAAGGCAATATATTCTCATAGAAAATTCAGAAACTGTAAACAGGGTTAAAGAAGAAAATAACAATCAACTCGATCACTTTCACCTGTTTATTATTCTTATTTTATTTATTTATTTTTGAGGCAGAGTCTCTCTCTGTCACCCAGGCAGTGGCACGATCTTGGCTGACTGCAACCTCTGCCTCCCAGGTTCAAGTGATTCTCCTGCCTCAGCCTCCCGAGTAGCTAGGATTACAGGCATGCATCACCACCAAGCCCGGCTAATTTTTGTATTTTTAGTAGAGACAGGGTTTCGCCATGCCATGTTGGCTAGACTGGTCTTGAACTCTTCACTTCAAGTGATCCGCCTGCCTCGGCCTCACAAAGTGCTGGGATTAGAGGCGTGAGCCACTGTGCCTGGCCACTTCCACCTATTATTAATGAAACCTGTCCTATTAAATGAAAATGATAATGTGGGGTGTCTTGTGCTTAGAGCTTGGAGAAAGGAATTTGCCTCTGTTTTTTCAATGACTGATGGCAAGGCCAGTATGACCAGTAAGTGGGTTGTTTATTATTATTATTATTATTATTATTATTATTATTATTATTGTTATTTATCACTACTGTCACTGAAGCTAAACCAAGATAGAAATTGTCACTATTGCTGTAGCTCCAAGAAGGGCCTCATGGCTGCATAATGATTAAGCACCTTATATTTATACAATGCTTGGTTGTCATTTTTTAAAGCAACTGTGACTCAACAACAGCTGTTTGAGAACAGCCTCATCCCAGATGAAATCAGAGGAACCGAAGTTTAAAAAGAAAGTGTTTCTGGGCTCGGTGTGGTGGCTCACGCTTGTAATCCCAGCACTTTGGGAGGCTGAGGCGGGCAGATGGTTTGTCAGGAGTTTGAGAGCAGCCTGACCAACTTGGTGAAACCCCATCTCCGCTAAAAATACAAAAAAAAATTAACCAGGTGTGGTGGCACATGCCTGTAGTCCCAGCTACTCAGGAGGCTGAGTCAGGAGAATCCTGTAGTCTCAGCTACTCAGGAGGCTGTCAGGAGAATCCCTTGAACCCGGGAGGCGGAGGTTGCAGTGAGCTGAGATTGTGCCACTGCACTCCAGCCTGGGCCACAGAGTGAGACTCCATGTTAAAAAAAAAAAAAAGTTTTCGAGCACTAAAGACAATTTGAACAAGGCAGACAAGTACAAATAGGAAAATAATAATCTTACTAGATTGTTTGTTTTTGAGACAGTGTCTCCCTTTGTCGTCCAGGCTGGAATGCAGCAGCACGATTATGGCTCACTGTAGGTGCGAACTTCTGGGCTCAATCAACCCTCCCAAGTGAGCCTTCTAAGTAGCTGGGACTATTCTGTAGCGATAATCCTTGTTAAAGTTTTGGAAAATACCTTATTTAAGTCTCTCTCTTTCTACACAGACACACACACAGACATGCCACACACATACACGCACGCAACTTTTACATGAATGACTGCATTTACAATTGACGTAAATTACTGCAGGCTCTGTGTTTATTTTTTTCACTCAGCAATACACCTTGAAAAAATTTTAAGTCAATATACTTACAGATATATGTCGTCTTTTAAACAGCTATAGATTTTCGCTCAGACTCATAAAGTCTAATTTTTTTTGAAGTCTAATTTTTTTAAGAATTGACTTATATTTTAAATCACATATAGCTTCATGATGGAAAGAAAACCCCAAAACAATTCTTGGGACCAGACATGGTGGCTCATGCCTGTAATTCCAGCAGTTTGGGAGACCAAGGTAGAAGAATTGCTTGAGGTCAAAGGTTTGAGACCAGCCTGGGCAACACAGTGAGACCCTGTCTCTACAAAAAAAAAAAAAAAAAATTCGCCAGATGTGGTGGCACACATCTGTAGTCCTACCCACTCAGGAGGCTGAGGAAGTGGGAGGATCGCTTGAACCCAGGAGTTCAAGGCTGCAGTGAGCTAGAACGGTGCCATTGCACTTCCGCTTGGGTGACAGAGTACAACCCTGTTGCTATAAAACAAAGACAAAAGCACCACAATTCATTAGATATAATTGAATATCATCTTCATTTTCTACTGTAGTGGTTCTTAGAAAGGTTGTTTCTTAAGTTAGAAACTGTTGCCTAAGTATTTAGAATGTGGCAGGCACTGTGCTACCTGCTGGGGTTGACTAATGCATGGGATTCGGCTCTCTCCCAGGCTGGTGGGAAGAGGACACATCAAGAAGCCAGTGTATACCCTGAAGGGGTTTGAGGCAGCGCAGAGTTGATGATGATGGTCTTCAGCCTGCCTTTCCTTTACAAAAATGAGGAGACTGCATCTCACGTTGCCAACGAGCTGCTTGACTCTACCGATATTCCCTACCAAGCACAATTATGGGTATTCGTAAAATTCTTAATAATAAAATGGATATTGAAAATAGTGTTTTTTTTTTTTAACAGTGAAAGTAATATGTACTCATGTATAGGTTTTCAATATACAGGAAAGTATAGAGTGAAAAGGATTGCACCTGCAATCCCACTTACAGCTAACTACCGTGACATTTTATTTGTAGAAGTCCATTTTGCTATCAGACCCCAAGTTTTAAAATCTTAACTCACCCTCTGTAACCTAGTTCTCAGCTGTACTTTATATAACGTTTTTAAAGGATTCAAGATTTAAAATAATCTTATCTCACCCCAAATGCACTTGTATATTTTTGACACCTCCTCATCTCTCTCTCTTCTCTCTCTCTCACTCTCTCTCAGTTCTCTTTCTCCTCTTCTCTCTCTCTCTCTCTCTCTCCTCCTCTCTCTCTCTCCCACTCTCTCTCTCTCTCCTTCTCCTCTCTCTCTCTCTCTTTCTCTGAGAGAGACACACACATACAGACAGGGAAAAAAAATCAGTCTATCATTTTACAGATAGGAAAACTGAAATCTAGAACTTGTCCAAAATCATGTTAAAAAAGAAGTGGTAATCTGTGCTCGAACTCAGGTCTCCTGAATTTTTGTTCAGTGCTTTTTCGATTCTACAGTGATGCCTCCTTACTAGGTCATAGAAACAGTGGCAGAGGGAGAAAAGGAAAAATACGTCAGCTCTAAAGAGTGCAGTTTTTTTTTTTCTGTGTCCTTTAGCTGAGCTATTTTTGTGACTATTCAGTACATGTACAATGCTGCCTCTTGGAGTGTTCCGGCTAGACTAAGAGGCCATTCACTGCTGACTGCAGCCATCCCGTCCCTCCATGGAATCCTCGGCCTGGAAATCAGATGGGAACAAACTATTCCAATATAAAAATCAAATTTCAGAGTCTGAGTGTACACAGAAAAATTACTGAAATCCTGTTGGACTATGTACATAACAATGACACAGTGATTTACGAGGGTGTGATGGGGCAGAGGGTAGGGGGTGATGTTGAGGTTGATTCATCACTTAGGCTCTAATCCATTCACTGGCTCCAATCAGACTTCAGCACAAATGCCAAATTATTCATCCTCCCTAAATCCTACCCTATTATTTCTCTCTCAAAACCTTCAGTTGCTTCCTTTTGCATATGGAAGAGAGTGTGGACTCCTCCATCTGGCATTTAAGGCTTTCTATGATCAGTCCTCCCAGACATTGATAGGCTGTGGAGATACAGTAAGGTAGTTGTTAGGATCCACACCTTGCAGCCAGGCTGCTCCAGCACCAAGCAACACTTTCACCAGGAGGTCGCTGCACCTGCCTGCTCCTCACTTTTCTCATTTGTAGAATAGGAATAGGGTCATTGTGAGAATTAAATAAGTTAATATTTGTAAAGGGTTTAACAGTGACTAGCTTATAATCCGTCACGTAGAAAGTTTTTTCTTAGCTCATTTAATAAGTACCTTTCTAACCCGTCACTGATAGCATTTTTCTTTTGCACCAGACTTCTAGTCATTGCTGGGAGTGTCCTCTCATTTTCCTGCCTCCCTGTAGCTGAAACTCTTACTCCTAAACTGTTGGCTTTCTCATTTTGGCTTGCCCAAATCTTACGCACTCTTTTAAGTCCATGTTCAAATGAATATTCGTTCATTATGTTCTTCATTCATCCCCTTAACAGGCTTTTATGGAGGGTCTACTGTATGCAAGCTGTATTATGTAGGAAGCCTCCACAATTCCCAGAGCTAGGTGAGCTCTGTCCTGTGGGCCTGTCTTGTACACATCACCTTCGACACTGCTGAACAGTGTGTGTTGGACATGTTTGATCTCCTCTCCTAGAATATAAGCAGCTGGAGAGTAGGATGCTTATTAGTAGGTGCTTATTAAGCTTTCTTTAAAATGAGTAAGTGCATGTGCTACCTTTTGTAGGTATTTGTTGCCTTCTAATGAAGGCAAGAACAATAGGAACCAACATTACTTGTGTGTGTGAGAGAGAGAGAGAGAGAGAAACAGAGAGAGAGAGAGAGAGAGAGAGAGAGAGAGAGATTTTGAGTGGGAATAAGTATGAGACCATATCTGAGGGCAGATAACCACTTCCAAGTTGAAGAAGAGCAAGGAGAAGACAGGAATGAGAGGAGAGCTGTAGCAGTCAAAGGAAATGGGATGAGAATAGGTTATTCTCTGAATTAAAGCATTTGCTCTGAGAAATGTTTTTCCTTAAGTGGTATAAAATGTAAAATGAATTGGGTCTTAGTTTTTTTTCCTCTTTAGGAGGTTGGAGCTGATTTTTAAAATGAGGTGGGGGAGGGAGGTGGGGTTTGGAGAAAGAAAGTGAAAATTGTTTTCTGAAACTCTGCCAAATAACTCTCTGGAGAGACAGTTCAGAGGGCGAGGGCCCGCCAAAGCTGACCGGCAGCACACAGGCCAACTCATTCTGTCGTCATTGTCCTGGTCACCTCCCCACCCCTGTTCTCCACTCCCAAACAGCCTTTTCTCTCCTCTCTCTCTCTCTCATTCTTTTCTTTCCTTCCCTTTTTTTTCTTTTTCTAACATATGAATATTATAAGTAAGTAACTGGAGAAAATAAAAAAGCAAAACAAAACACAAAGTAAGCAGATGATTTCAACCTGCAATTATTTGTCAGGTCATAAAAATGATGTGTCTTAGATTTATTTACCTGATCTCCTCATCTGTTTTCCACTGGAAGCCTTTTGCTCGCGTCACCCTTCTTCATTTAGTTCCCCAAACTTCCACCCACTTTCTGACTCAAAGCAGGAGAGAAGAATTGAACAAAACCACTGGATTTGGAGAAGAGAGAAAAGCAGCTTTTAAGAACTGACTTTAGAGGTTTAGCATGAATTAAATTCTGGTCTTTTCCTTCTGCAGATTTTTCAGCTATTGTTGTTTGTTTTGTTTTGTTTTGTTATGTTTCTTGAGTTTATGACTAAAGATGCTTTTCTGTGAATGGCACAAAAGTTCAGCTATGGTCAGGCACTTACTGAAGGCCTGTGTATGGAGGCATCACAGTGGCTCACTTTGAAGCAATGAAGATAGTAAAAAGAGGACCCCTGTCTGCAAAGAAAGAGCTCATGTTTATGTGTGTGCTCATGCTGTGGGTGCTAGAAGGAGACTGGTGTCTGGGGAAGGGAGGAAGGGCGGAAGGTTACAGGTATAGGTAAGTAAGTTTTCCAGCAGTTAACAATACCTGGAGACAAGCTGCAGAGTGATCAATGCTAGAGTTAGGAGCGCTGTGAGAAGGCAAGGTGTTCTGTTTGTGCCATTGTGGAGGGCTTTGCTGTGGGGGTTGGGGGAGGGATGTTGTTTTAGACTTTGCTAGATGGCTAGGACTTTAACAAATAAGAAAGAGAGAGCTGAGTCTTTAAGACAGAGGGAATAGCAGAGATATGTAGAGAGATTGGGAGTGGGAGGCTGAGTCTGGAGGTGAGACATCTGGATCCTATCAGAGAAGTTTCCTATGCCTTCCTGTAATGTTTGAGGCTTTTTTTTTTGGGAAGCAGTAAGGAGCTGTCCTGGGCTTTGTAAAAGGGCTGTGATAGGATTACTCTGGTGTGTGTGTGTGTGTGTGTGTTTTGCTTTTACTTTATACATTTCAGTCTTTTTAGGAACTCTGAGGCAACCTTAACTCTGGGAAGTGTGCATTGCCCGTCTTTATATGTCTTTACTTCTCCGTTCCTGCCTGGTTCTGCTCCTTCTCATACTTCTGTAACAAAGTGCGGCAATGCAGGCTCCCAGAAGCTGATGTGAGATCTCTGAGCCCACCATGTGTGTGTTCTTCCCATCCACTATATCACCACCCCCACCAGCAGCAGCCGCACTCCCCTCCCTAAAATAAATAAACCAGTCACTCCAAAGGTTCCAAGCACATTAGTCACATATCCCAGAAGTTTAATACAGAATTATTTTGACAGCGAGAACAAGAAGTGTTTTCTAGTTGAACGCACAGAACTTGCTTATTCCAACTGGGCTTTCTGCCTCACAGACGGATGATACGTTTTTTAGATGGATCGACTGCACAGCGCAGGAGACTGTCGCTTCCCTTGGATACATCGCAAACTGCTCACTACCAAAAGTGACTGGGGAGAAGATGTGAAATGAGAGAGAGAGAGAGAGAGCGAGAGCGAGAGAGAGAGAGAAGAGGGGAGGGGAGGAGAGGAGAGAGAGGGAAGAGAGAGAGAGAGAGAAAGAGGGAAAGGAAATCAAGTTCTTATTGTGAACGTAACTTTCTCACTAATAGCTTCCATAAGTCACCGAGAGATTTGTATGTGTTTATTTATTTATTTGGCTGCTTTGGAGACATGAGTCCTTTTTTAAACCCAGGTTTATGCCTGTTCTAAAAAATGAGGACAGATCGAGTTATTGCCATGCGGGTGGCTCTCCAAGCATTCCAGTTGCATAGCTCTTCCAGAATATTTCTTGACTCACTTATTTAAGCACTTTCTATTGCCGTTACTGAGCAGATTACAGAATCCTCCCGGCCCTTTCACCAAACCCATCTAGAGCTGATATGGATCTGCCCGTGCCTATTTGGCAGATAGAAAGATAGAGGAACGGGAAGGTGAAGTCCACTGTTACTCATGAAGGATTTTGACCAGTAACCTCAGAAGAGTCAGAGGAAGAGAAAAAGCATGTGCTCTCCTCTTTCCTGCTTTGCTTTTCTGCTTCCAAGTCCCTCCTCCAAGCAGGAAGATCTTTCCTGAGCAGCAGTGCACCTGGGTGTGAGGACCCAGAGGGAGTGTGGTGGAGAGACATGAAGGGGTTAGTTCCTGAAACGTTCTGTTCCCTCTAGCTCCCATGATCCTTGACTTCTTGCCTCTCAAGTCCTTCTAGGGATTTTCAGCCTTTTGGGAGGCTGGGCTGACCTCGCTCACTGCTGCGCATGCTCTCTGGAGCTTTCTTTTTTTTTTTTTTTTTTTTGAGACGGAGTCTCGCTCTGTCGCCCAGGCTGGAGTGCTGTGGCCGGATCTTAGCTCACTGCAAGCTCCGCCTCCCGGGTTCACGCCATTCTCCTGCCTCAGCCTCCCGAGTAGCTGGGACTACAGGCGCCCGCCAGGTCGCCCGGCTAGTTTTTTGTATTTTTAGTAGAGACGGGGTTTCACCATGTTAGCCAGGATGGTCTTGATCTCCTGACCTCGTGATCAGGAGATCACGTGATCCGCCCGTCTCGGCCTCCCAAAGTGCTGGGATTACAGGCTTGATCCCACCGCGCCCGGCTTTCTTGTCCTCTTTTGGTTGTTGCTTACTAGCCCCTCATTCCCAGGCCTTTTTCTGAGGAATCTCTGTTAGTTCAGGCAGTAACTGGCTGTGAAACCTACAGTAGTAAGTTCTTTGGGTCTCAGTGTTTTCAGATGTTTCTTCTTTGTGGAAACTCTTTATAAATCCCTCACAAAATGGGATGTCAATTCTCAATATGTAAAAATAATCAAAGTGCAGTTAAATGGTGACTGATGGCCTGTGGTCTGCATTCTTTCAGTTTTCTGCCTCTTTGTATATCTTTCAAGCTTGAGAAAGATCCTCTATAGATCAGGAAGATGTGCCCAGTAAGAGATTTGACCTTTGCTGGTTTCTTGACATGGGCTTTGATGAAATCCTTTTAGCTCACTTTAGATGATTCTTCTCAAGGGGGATATCAGCCCCAGGACACCCCAGGCCTCCATACCTAAGCCCGGGCTTGCAGGTCTGACAACCCAGGGCCAGCACTTTGTTCTTACACTGTGCTGAGTGGTAGTCCTTCCACCCCTGCTGTGGCTCTGGGACTATAGCCTCTGCCTTAGGAACACTTAGGAGAGGAATTGATGAAATTCAAACTATTTTTAAGGAGTTTTTTGTGTGTGTGTGTGTGCTGAGTTTGCATTGTAAGAGGAAGGTAGAGCACGGGCCATCTCTCCCTCCTCCACTTATATTTATTCTGCACCTACCTGCACATGACACTCTGCTATTCCTCAGAGAAGGTTCTGACCTTTGTGACCACACTTTACGTTTTCACATTGCAAGGCAATTTCTGAAGAGCTTTTCCCAGCTAAGATCTCATTTGAGCCTCACAACAACTCGGACAAAGGAGACTTAAAACAAAACAAAAAACAAAACAACTCACAAAACCAAAACAAAAAACAACCCCCAAAAACCTTAGATGAATCTAATTCCACAGTTTAATTAAGCAAAGAACAATTCGTGAATTGGGCAAGCCTCAAACCAGAGAATCTGGCACTGCCGTTTGGTGGAAGAACATTTGTGGACAGAACAAAGGAGGTGATGGACAGAAAACGCAAGTGAGGTACACAAACAGCTGGACTGGTTACAGCTTGGTGTTTTCCTTATTTGAACAGCTGACTGTCTTTGATTGGCCGAAACTCTGTGAATGGTACAAGAGTACGTTGCATCCTGTTTACACATCCTGTTAAGACGGAGGAGGCAGTTTTAGGCGTAACGTAATTTAACAAGATTCGATGAGATTATACCTGTATGCCCAAGTTCACAGTAGAGAAGGATTGTGGGGATTTGAACCTTAGGCTTGCTGACTTATGCCATTGCGCCATATCATTCATTCTCCTTGTGGCAGGAATAATGAATGAATATTCTATTAACAGGTACTACCTATTAACTGCTTACATGTATGTCAAATGTTACTAGGTAGATACTTTTTACAGGCCTATTTCATCTTCTCAACAACCCTATAAGGTAGAAATTATTATATCCAGTTTGCTGATGAATGGCTAGAGATATAGAGAAGATAAATAACTTGCTCAAGGTTATACTTCACATAATTGATGGACCTTGAATTCTAATTAAGGCTGCTGCCTCCAGGGGTCTCTCAGTATGGGATGTGATCTTGACCCATCCTTATTAGTCCTAGGAGATAAAAAACGTACTATTGAAATAACAGAGCTGGTTTGTGGGTGATCATATACTATAGTAAATACGACATACTGTTAAGGGTTAATAGGTGGCTGTTTTCTGTGTTTGTTCTTGGAGATCATAATATCTTTGTGCCGTTCCGTCTACTTTCTTTTTCAATTTTATATGCTCCATGTTGAAATTATGAGCCCTTCACCCTATTGAACTGTGTGCCATTAGGCAAGTAATTTCTATTTCTGGGGTATTGGTTTCTCCCATCTCAAAATAAATATCTTTTCCTGCTCCAATCATTCTCTCCTTTTAATTATTACATGGCTGGTGAATGTTTGTATTGAATTCTCTTTGTACAATTCCTTTCAACAATATTGCTTGGAATTATAAAAACTGAATAATTGTTTGTTTTAAATTGAAATGACAATTGCAGGTTATGCTTGCTTTCAAAAAGATTTTGTTTCTGAAATGTAACTTGTTAAAGTTTGGAAATAAAGCATCACATGAAGAAATAAAGTTATATCAAGAAAGATGCCTAATACATGTTCTGATTGTTGTGCCTTTTTTTTTGGAGTCTCACTCTGTCTCCCAGGCTGGAGTGCAGTGGTGCCATCTCAGCTCACTGCAACCTCTGCCTCCAGGGTTCAAGCGATTCTCCTGCCTCAGCCTCCCCCGTAGTTGGGACTATAGGCATGCGCCACCACACCCTAATTTTTGTATTTTTAGTAGAGACGAGGTTTCACCATGTTGGCCACACTGGTCTTGAGCTCCTGACCTCAAGTAATCCACCCACCTCGGCCTCCCAAAGTGCTGGGATTACAGGTGTGAGCCACTGCACCCGCCGTGCCTTGTTTTTAGTATTAGTCTTTCCTTTCCTTTCCCTTTTTTCGCTTTCTTTCCTTTCCTTTCCTTTCCTTTCC